>NW_017156497.1:529660-550755 GCF_001652005.2 Ceratina calcarata
CCGACGTGTGATTTCTTTTTAAAAAATGCGTTTCTAAAGTGCATAAACTTTTGGGATTGACTGTATAGCCAATACATCCTTATACTGTAACGGAGAACTACTTAACAAGAGAATTTATGCTATCGTTGCAAACGTGCATAGTAAATTATCGTATAGAAAGTAACATAACGAAAAAGAACCTTGCCCAGCATCAAACTAAGAGACACACGTTGATAAAGTATCGTAGAAATGCATATTCTTAATTATAGACTGGATCGAATAAAAATCAAATTTAATTATTCATCCATTATTGCTGAGAAGTATGCTATTCGAGTACACGCGTTTCGTTTAATAAGAAATATCTAAATAGCAAGATTAGAAGTGACGGAGAACGTCTGATAAATACAGATTTAACGCCTCTTCTCTGGAGACTCATCGACCGAATAATAATAATAATAATAATAATAAACGCGTGTTACAAATTTTATAACGTTCGACCAATTTCTACTCTTCCCAATTCTTAATTACAAATAAGAACAATTGAGCAGCACGAATTTCAACGGGAGAGAATCGGTCGAATTTTTTAATACTTCTCTTTACCTTTGGTACGTAACACGTGGAATTATTTCATTACAAGGTCTATAATCAGCGTTCTCAGCTTTCCTGTTTTCGAGTGCTTCTTTTTGAACCTGCGCTTGGAACGCACCTGCTAGGTAGCCTCGGCCTTGTGCGCTGACTCGATAATCTCCTTCAAACAGCGACCGAATTCTTCGATTATAAGTCTTTGCGACGTTTCATCGTCGTACATGTTACGTTCAGCTTCGTCGGCTTGTGCCATCAAACACTGACACGTTATTTCGACTACTTTATCGGTCAAGAAGTTGAACGGTTGTCTGTAGCAAACGTAAACGTGTACGTGAATAAAATTGATACATTAATCATTAATTAATTAATATTAATTATAGAATTAATTGATACAAGAATGTATTAATTTTAATTTACTTACCTTGCGCCTGTGTTGGACGCCGCGGGGGGTCTGAAAGCCATTTCGGAGAGTTGAAGTTTAGTTTTGTTGAGCGTGAGTTGGGCGGTCCTTACTTCAGCCGCCTCTGCAAGATCCTTCAACGATTTCTTCTCTAAATTCGGTTCCTCAACGTTACGACATCCTATGCACTTGCAATTAGCCGAGCAAGGAATCTTAGCCTGTAGAAACGACACACTAATTAATAAACAAACGTCTTTAGATATGATTTTTGTTATTAGAACGATGCTTACTTCGTAACATTCGCAGTAATTTTTTAAGCATCCACTTCGTTTGCAGTTGCAACCTTTGTTGTGTCTACGTATGTCGTCGCCGGTCTCGCGGCCTTTGCCGATTTTTGGACGAAAAGCGTTCGGGTTACGCTCCAGACAGGATTTAATCGCCCGCTGACGCTCTTCTTCATTTCCGAGATTGTTCGAACAGTTGTTGCAGTTGCACATGTGACAGAATTCTCCGTTCGCGAAGCAGTCGCAGTATCTGCGTTGGATATGAAAATAAATGAACTTCGCCGACGTTCAGATGTTTAAATAATAGAATTCTGATTATTAATAAAATGGTTGCTTACAATTTGAGGCATTGCGATTTCGTGCAGTTGCAAGGCTTCCTCGGCCTGATGCCGTTCGGCTCGACGGTGGTGTACGATGATCTCTGAGAACTCTTGCCCTCTACGAGAGAGCCGACAGATATGGTCCCCGTGGAGTTTCGTAGATTCTGTTGGGAATTTCCTAGCAAACTGGGCGCCGCTTGCTGCGCCTTCGACTTGCCCTCGTCGGTGCCCTTTACGAACAGAAGACAGAGAATTCGATTTTAAGCACGACGTACATAGGACGATTCTAATGTAATTGACTTTACGACTCTGTCTTTTGTTTTTCTTAATTAGACATGTAATACTAAACCTGTTGTTGAATATATTGAGTCGATAAAACTACAATATTGCCCACATTTGAATTGGAAAGAACGGCCTGTCCTGACGCTAATTGACTGAGAGCAGACGCTGGGATAGCGACTGCGTTCTTCGACTGATTCCCGACCGTCGCCGTCGCGGGGATCAGTAATCTCTGACCGGTGCTCGTTAACGTGCTCTTAGGTGCGACTGTTCTCAATGACTGATTGCTCGTGTTCAAAGGCACCACCTGGATTTAGTATCGCGTGAGTAAATTTCCTCATTCGCATATTTCTTCTTCTTTTATTACGAACCTTGACGATCTGCTGTTGACCTCCCAGCTTCTGACCGACTCCCACGGTCTGCAATGTCGTTTGTGATTTCGTTTTTCCTACAGTGACGACGTTCGTAGTGCCGGTCGACGGCGTGCTGACCAATCTCACGTACTGTACTTGCCTACCCGGCATTTGTATCTGATGCACTTGATTAGAACCGGTGACGAGGTTCTGGTTTGCTGGTATTCTGATCACTTGCCCGCTGCCGAGGACGGTTCCGGGTTTCAAAGAACTCTGTCGAAAACATACATAATTAATAAGAATGAACGTATTTTGTATGAGGAATCGCGAACCTGTCGTATGATCACTTTCTGCGGACTCGGTTGTACGGTCGACTTGTTCGAAGTGGAGAACGTCGACTGCTGATTGGAAATAGTCGAAGTTTTACTAGCAGCGTTGACCGTCGGCGCCGGTAGAATCTTCGTCGGTGGTTTAATAGCGTTGCTGGGGAGTATGGCCATCTTCGACGGTTGAGAGGTCGCCGATTGCACTAATTTATTTACAATTATCCCCTTGAAGGAACACGAAACACATTTTAACAACCGTCATTTGGTAGCAACGCCGCAGTAGAATGAAATGCAAAGTGAAATGAAACCAGTACTTACTTTCTTCTTGATACTCACTTGTTTCTGGGGCGAGGTGGGTAAAATGTGTTGAACTTTGTTAGTGGAGAGGAGCCCCATTTGCTGTGCCTGTGCCAGAGTTATAGTCTTCGTGGGATTCGTAGAATCCTGCCCGGAGGTGCTGTTGTTCAGAAACTTAATCGCCTGCGTTTGATTCTCGTTCTGCGTTATTAAAACCTGTTGCCCCGACTGCGCCTGATTCCCAGTCAATATCATCTTCGTATATACCTAAAAACATTCAGACAATTAGATTTAATTTCACAGGAAGATTAACGATGAATTACATTTCGATTCTGAGGCGTGTTCTGCGCGCTGCGTTTCATGGCCGACTGAGACGTTTTCACAGTCTGAACATTTCCCAAGGTGATGTTCCCCGAATGACTGGTGGCCATGAGAGGCTTGCTGGGCTGCGCCGATCTCAATTGTACTATATTTCCATCTGCAGATTTCGCAGTTATCAGAGTCTGAGCGAGGGTCTGTAACTGTCCAGCGGACGCCGTCGACGGATGCGATATTTTTAATATCTGACTGGTGCCCTGGCCACCGGCAGGAGATACAATCATGATCGACTGGCTCTGCGTTACTTGCCCAATATTCGGTTTCACCTGTTGACCAGATAATAATAATATAAGCAACTTTAATTAAAAAGTATTCGAAATTCTGTACCTGAACCGTGGACACGGGAAGCCTCTGCAACGTGGGTTTCGTTTGGAACACGATGTTCTGATTGTTCTGACTCGCGGTGGTATAGATAATATGCTCCTCCTGAGCTTGCTCAGAAACCTCAGTCATTTCTACATCAGGTACGATTGTCTCAGTCTCAATATTACGCTCGATTATTATATGCTCGTCGTCGGTGGTCATTACTTCCTCGGCGTGCATACATTCTAGCTCTGTTTGGATATTGGCGAACGCTTCGAAGTCGTTCGACGAGTACTGCTCGTTGCTGTGGGATAAACTGAGCGCGCTTAGGTCCCCGTCGTTAAGAGCGTGAGGGTCCAGTGCTATCGGCTCGACCAGCGCCCTGGCGTTCTGCCCCTTATTTACAGACATGATCACGACCCTGTGAAAACGTTAAGTTTACAAATCTGTACTAGTCTGAAATTTTAATTACATAACTGAGGGTAGAAGGAAATGCATGGCGTAGAAATACACGAGGGCAATGCCGCGTGGTTTAGGTGACATACTGAACGGTATCATCGGCGACGTTCAATATCTCGTCGCGGTGTCGGTTTCCAGATGTCCACACGTTCCATTAGGAGCGCGTGGACAGGTTAGAAGATCGGAGAAGGTAAATAATTCTCGGTTCGAACGAAGGAACGTCGTCGGGGTTGTACACGAAAGTGAATATCGTGGACGAAGGAAAAAAATGTTGGACGGACTACACGAAATCATGTGAAAACGAGACGAATCGGTAGGAATTTAAAAATTCAAAAATTCAAATCTCTCGAAAGTAGTTCGACTCTGTTTGAATCCGAGCGACGACGAGGCTGAGTGGACGCGTGCCCGGCGACGCGAGGACCGAGTGAGGTTCGAATTTTCTAAAAATCGAACGCTAAAATTTGAATGATGAGGAAAAATTCGAAGGATCGTCCACCGAGGAACATTAGCGCCATTTATTGCACGAACGCGCCATTTTCCGTGGACAGAATTCCTCGGCGAATTTTAACACACTTGCTAGTCTCGCGGCCGCCCGACGACTGTTCACTAACGAAAAACGAACGATTTGTTCACCGAACGACGATAGGAAACGCGTTTGTCGCTAAAGTTCGATCTAGAATCGCTAAAAATTCGACTTAACCTAAAACTTATCAGTTCGTATCGAGTACGTACAGTGTTGGGTGGGGGCGTGCCACGAAGCTTATTTCAATCGCCACGAAATATTGAAACACGTCTCGGATGCGATCGGTAATAATTTAAATTTCAATCGAACCGCGTACGAATCGAATCGATTCCGTTTCTGACACATACCTGGGTGTTCCCTCGGTACCTCAATTTTGTTCAAAATCACGCGCCCACCATTGCTGTCCCACAGTGCACTACGCACCGCTGTGTACAAACAGACCCAAAGGTCGTTTTTAACGTTAAAATATCCACGCGAAACTCGAACGGCGATTAGGCCGACGGTACGAACCTCGATAACCTCGTTCACAGAACACGTCGGGGGAGTATCGCGATTTAACGAGCGAATAATTCCCAAGCACCGACCAATGTTTTCGCGCACTTTGTCAATTTCGATTTCGCCATTCTACACTCTTACGCGGCTAAACACACGTCGACGCGCCTGGCGCCATCTCGTGGCCACGAAAAAGTGTTCTAAAAACTTCAAATCCGAAATAATCTCCTAAGTTTGTTAACAATAATAATAATAATAATAATAATAATAATAAACTCGCACGAATACACAATGCGTCGTTATTTTCGCAATTATCGTCCGACGTTGCTCTATAATTTATTTATTCGACTATCGTCGTCGAGATTAGAATTTCGCCACTCGTGTTCTCTAACGTTCGCGTAGTTCGTGATCGTCAGTGATCGTAACAAACGCAAAGGAGCTGTTTGGTTATTCACGTAGACGCATGCACGCAAGTAAGAAAAAATGGTGGTGACGGCATCTTCTGTACGTCAACAGCTCACGAACTTAGCTTATTCCGGCGGCTCGCACAAAGACCAGGCGGACAAGTAAGAACTGCGTAAATTTCGAGCATATCCGAATGATTCGATACACGGATAACCTTGTTCGCAGGTATCGGGCGATATTAGACTCAATACTGTTGTCCCCCAGCGAAGAGGCGATTGACGCTCTTAAGATATTCATCGAAGCCAGTACGTTCTCTTTTACGTGCATGCGACGCTCCTAAGACCGTCTATACATTCGCATAAATTGTTTCTTTAAATACATTCCTTTGCCTTGCAGTCGTGAACGAATATGTGAGCTTGGTGATCTCGAGGCAGGTCCTGTCGGACGTCAGCAACAGACTGCTGCTTCTGCCCGACGAGGTGTCGATGGCCATCTCGCATTACACGTTAGACAAGGTAAACCGAGAATCATTTAATTGTACCGCGAGATTCGCTCTAAAACAGATTTTTATACGCTTTAGATACAACCGAGGGTGATCTCGTTCGAGGAACAAGTCGCGAGCATCAGACAACATTTAGCAAAGATCTACGAACGTAATCAGAACTGGAGGGAAGCTGCGAACGTGCTAGTAGGAATCCCCCTGGAAACTGGACAAAAGTAAGTACGAAACGTACGGACGGTCTTAAGAGTACTAAAGAGATGTTTATCTTCAGGCAGTACACGGTCGACTACAAGCTCGAGACTTATCTTAAAATCGCGCGACTGTACTTAGAAGACGACGATCCAGTGCAGGCCGAAGCGTTCATCAACAGAGCGTCCCTCTTGCAGGTACGTAAAAATCTCGACTCTAGTCTAATTTCAATCTTTCAAACGTGTGTCTTTTCCCTCAGGCCGAGTCGAAGAACGAGCAGTTACAGATTTACTACAAAGTTTGTTACGCCCGGGTGTTAGATTACAGGAGAAAGTTCATAGAAGCCGCTCAAAGATACAACGAACTGTCGTACCGGTCAATCATACACGAAGACGAGCGTATGACCGCGCTTAGGAACGCGTTAATATGTACAGTGCTGGCGTCTGCAGGACAGCAGAGGAGCCGCATGCTGGCGACGTTGTTCAAAGACGAACGCTGCCAGCAGCTGCCCGCTTATTCCATTTTAGAGAAGATGTACTTGGATCGTATCATCCGGCGTTCCGAGTTACAAGAATTCGAAGCGTTATTGCAACCTCATCAGAAGGCGAGCACGATCGACGGACTGGGATCGACTATCCTCGACCGCGCGGTCATAGAACATAACTTATTATCCGCTAGTAAATTATATAACAATATCACGTTCGAGGAGCTCGGCGCGTTGTTAGAAATACCGCCGACGAAGGCGGAGAAGATCGCCAGCCAAATGATCACCGAAGGCCGGATGAACGGGTACATCGATCAGATCGATTCCATCGTACACTTCGAAAGTGAGTCGAGAATTCTTATTGTGCTCGCTATCTCCGGTAGACTTCGTCGACCTCTAATCTCTTTGTTTGTTTTTTTTTGTAGCGCGTGAAACTCTGCCGACATGGGACAAACAAATACAATCGCTGTGTTATCAAGTAAATCACATAATAGAGAAAATAGCTCAAAGTGAACCGGAATGGATAGCGCAGGCGATGGAAGATCAGATGGTGCATTAACATCGAGTTTTTCTAACGTTAAATAATAAAACTAAAACGCAAACGGGACATTTGATACGCTACGGACAGTTCGAGGCAATAAGGATTGTTATCATTTCACAGTGCAACTCATTCATGTCTCTCTCTTCTTTGTCAATCGTCGAAGAGTCGATTTTTGTATGATTAATAAATTTTCAATCGAAATCTACAGGCTTACGATTTAGCTGTTCTTTTCGTCTAGCTTTATTATTTATGAAAAGCCGAACGGTGAAATGTGGAAAAAGTTTTATTTTAAACAAAGGGATCGATTACTGTAACAGTTTACGTAGGATCGTTTATAAACATCACGCATTAAGCATATTCCGAGCTACGGAATACTGTAACGTTTCTCTTGTAAATAAAAGCATTCACACTGCACATAAATTTAACTTTCGTTTTTTTATTGTACGAACTGATGATGATCGAAGCTTAATTGAAGAGTGTTTGTTTAACAACAGTCGGCGTATATAGGAGAATAAAATCGTATGAGTACAAACGTCTTACAAGCTCGCTACAGAGAACAAGACCGTGGAATTATTTATACAACTAAAATTATCTGTAATAATATTTTAAAAACGATGTCACACATCCCCGTTTTAATATACGCCAGACTTTTGACCGTCTGAATACTATCTACCATAGTAATCGAACATATATTTGACAATAGGTTTGAATCCTAAAATAGCCGCACTGGCAGTAGTACTGTTTCACATTAATTATGCAGGCAGGAATGAACGTTGTTTCGCTTTAAGAATTAACAGCTGACACGTACTCGATATATATATATATTCCATACCATTTAATCCCAAATCCCTGTATGTAGCTTTTTATTTAGTATAATATATTACGTAGACGTTCTTTACAATAAATTCTAACGTTAAACGATGGTTTCGTGTAGCTACGAGAACTTATGTGCAGTGTACTGTGTGTGTTCGTATCTCGAAATCAATCACAGATCTTACCGTGTACACCAAACTTTCTTTTCGACTGACTTTAGCCGATCGTTTTAATTACACTGCTTTATCATCGACAGGAACTGGTAACAGACTGCGTGGTACAGAGAGAAAATAGAACGGTTCTCTATTTCGTTTTGAAGAATTAGTAAACTTTGTTTACTCACGATAAGATACTGTTACCATTTTCATTTTATATTCGTGTATATTTCAAACTAACATCCCTTGGACTATTTTTAAACGACGCACGGTACCTTGTGGCATCTATTTCGGGATAAACCTATCTATATGTTATAGGCAATACTTTTATCTGAAGCATGTACCGTGACACTGCCCTTGATCACGCAAAACATGACCTTAAGACCTTTCGATTCAGTCGAGTTCTTCCGTGTCCGCAAATCGTACGTACTTAAGCTTGTAGGTCTAGTGCGATGCCGATCTTGTGCCCACCAGAGCCGAAGTTCTTCCCGTCGATGTTCGTCGAGAGCGTCAAAGTCACACCTGAAGAGAGAAGATCGAGTGATTCCTTATAAATAAAACGCGTCTACCGTCGGTGACCGTGTCAATCGTTGCTCTACTCTAAGTAATGCAATTATGTAGAGTAACGATGGCGGATATCATAACACTTGGTCTATTAATAGCGTTTTTAAAATTAAACTTCCTCACCGTCGCGCAACTTTTGCTGATATCCCAAGCCTACTTGGAGATTCGAGTTGACCTTAGCTCTCACAGACGCGTCCTGATCGAGATTGTATTTAGTAGCGATACCGAACTGTGTTATATTGTTGCTAGAGTTCCACTCGAGATTGATCGCCCCTTGCAAGTCTGACTTCACTTTATGATAAATCAGGCCGCTGAACTCACACCCGTTGTTCCTACGATTTCAAAGCAACCACGTGAACAGGATTTATCTCGAGTACGACGATGATGTTATACGTACACCGCGGCGTGAAGGGTGAAGTCGGAGCCGGTGTAACCGAGGGCGAAATTATTTTTTGTAAGTTTGTTTCTTTGCGTGTCGAAGCAGGCCTGGTAACCAGCCAGCCACCCTGCAATTCAGTCGTTTTAAAATCTTCCACCTTCGTTTAATCAAATATTTAAACTCTTACATTTTCCATTGCGGAGTCTCTTGGGTACTGGGGATAAAAGAGGGAGGAATAGGCTCAAATAAGGAAGCACAAGGGATCACATGGAAGGGAAACAGATTGAAATTAATAGACTAGAAATAACAGATCTTAAATCGTGGCATAAAGCGATTCAACCCTTTGTACTCGAGCGGCACGAAAACTAATTGCAAACTTTCATATTTAACAAATTTTGTTGTATTCAATAAAAATTGATTCTTTTGAGTATAAAATGTACCCCTAAAGTTCTTCTCTAATATAGCCGAAATCGTCTCGAGCGCAAAAGGATTAAATGCCTGACGATTTCTGTACCTTGATGTCCTATAACAGCCGACGCGTTAATCAACGGACCGGCGGATAGACTGAGATCGAAGTCGGCAGTAGCAGATAAATTATCATGTTTAAAAGCTGTCTTCAGTTTTCCAGTTTTGGTCCTACGACGAAACGACTCTCTCAGTATACATCGAATGATGATTCGTTTTAAACGAATTGTTATTATGTTATACCCAGTTTGTGGAGAGAACGTGCACCCATAACCAAGGGTGAGACCTTTCAGCAGTTTATCGGAGAAGGTGACATCGGTGGCGAGGGTGTTATCAGTGTTCCACTTTTCACTGAATTTCAATCCGTACTCGTCGATGTTGTATTTAGTCTCCAACGTACCGAAAACCTTGCCGGTGTCCTGATTGGAAACGCCGCCGCTGGAGAACTCTAGACCGGATTTAGTTTTCGTTTTAACGTCTAATTTGATTAAACCGAAGTGGTACCCGCTGGAGAACAGGTCACGAGCACTTTTGCCCAAATCACTGTACGACGGTGGGGCCATGATCTATATAAAAAAATGAGAAATTCAATTGGAGGTCCAGCAGTTATTCTGATGTAATCAAGAGAGGAATTATGGGCATACATATTTCGCGATAACAGATTTTTCGTTATTTATTCGAGAGACGTTACGAACAATTGGAGCAACTGTCATCGACGAGAGATAAGAATGTCAAGTAATGAATGCATCGTTAATTTGACAATAATATCGGGCAAAATGGAGCGATATTGACCTGGCTGGCTGTTACATAAGGCGTAAATCAGTGATCTCCGATTGCCATAAATGAATTTAACGTTACTCGAGACTAATTCGATGTTGATTACGAGATCGACGATAACCCGGGAGAGGAACGATCAACAGACGAATCTACATGAAACGAATAGCCGTTTAGAAGATCGAATCAACGACACAACCGACATTATCATAAAGTCACGCCGGTTATTAGAATAATCGAATTTTAATCGGAATTATTATGAATGTCGCGTATCGACGAATGGCTGAGGTTAAAGTTTATTTAAACGTTCGATAAGATTCGTTGCTACTTACTGTTTTATGTTACAAGACACGAGTGCGGAAAACTGCGTGACTTCGCCTCGGAATTGCGTACGTGAGACGATAACCGGGGGAGAGAAAGATGGAACCTATCCCTGTCCTCAACCTTGCCGGCGCATGCGTCCTGCAACGTAGAGGAAATACCGAGTCTTTTAGGCCGGTATTCAGAAAGATTTAAGCATTCGCTGTCCCTTTCTAACCTATATTCCCAGTCCTTGTCTTGTACAGAAAATTCGAATTGAAGCATTTGCTATCTTTGTTTATCAATGTTTGTCTTACCTGTACAGGAAACAGGGACTTAAACAAATGCTGAAGACGATCTTAAAAATAAATACGAGGTTATTTCTACAGGAATATGTCTATGAGGAATAACGTCGTTTCGAATGATCGTATTTCCATCGATCTTCGAACCAGCCAAGGGGAATCATTTAATACTTGCGTTGATCCCGTTTTGACAAACGCGTTATGTAATCTTAATAAGAACACCCTCGCATATCGTCGGTAGGTTCTGAACACCCGGTAGGTTATCGAGCGCTCCAGAGATAAGGAGATTCGAAATTAAATGCATTTCGCGCGCTCAAGCAATGTTTTAAAATGGATCAATTCAGTATTTTTATAATAAAAGAATTTCTTCCACCGCCCAAGATTTCCTTTCTATCATAAATTCTATTTTACAGATTCGCAATTAATATGAATTAAGATAATCTCTGTCAAAAGTCGAAGACATGCATTAAAAATGCAACTTTTAGAGAAAATGATAATTAAGGATTCGCACAGCCTCGAGCCAAAGAGTAGAGGAGTGGATTGTTAATTTTCAATTACCGCGCGGCGTTTGCAAAGCGGAGGTTCTTGAGATCCGAAAATAGATCGACGAATTTCTACGCGAACCGAGGTGAGTCTTCGAGAGGATGGTAGCACAATCTAGATCTTACGTTTGGCAGTGTTTGCCCGCAGTATAAAAACTATATAAACCGTCGGACGGAACTTGGTTTTCAGTCTGCATGCACCCAAGCGCGGATTGCGAGATCCAAAAGCCATTCAAAGGATAGGAGCGTTAGTTTTCTTGGATCATCATGTCTGAACAGACGGTAATTCCAATTATTAATAGTAGAATCAGACATTCCATTTCATCCATCCAAATCGTTCAGTAAACGTTACTAAAAAAGACAACAGATATAGAAACGATGCTAGTAAATTATAAATACGAGTCTAACAAAATTGATTTGCATATGAAATACCTTTTTTCTGGAATACTAATTTCCAACCATTGTTGATTAGGGATCGAAATTAGCAGGAAAATGCACGACGACGTACAAAATCCTGCAAAGCGAGAGAGTAGGAAGGTAATATTTCTTACATCCAATTGAAACATTCGCAGTAAACAAACATTCATTATAAGTTCCTATGTTTTTTTAGATATATGGTGGCTAACAAGGAATTGGAAGCTGGCGAGGAGATCATCACGGAAATGCCGTTTGTAGTGGGACCGAAAGCTGCCACGTACCCCTTGTGTCTTTCCTGTTACACACCTTGGCCAGCTACGGACGACAAACCGCTTTGCTCGAAATGCGGATGGCCTGTTTGCTCAACAGAATGCGAGAATCAACCGCAGCACAAGGACTACGAGTGCCAAGTAGAAACTAATTATCATCGTTTACCACAGAAATTTAAACCTGCAGTACTAATAGAATAGAATTTTCCTCGTATAGATATTCGCTCAGGCTAATGAGAAATTCAACGTAGAAGCTGCGTTGCAAGAGGCGAACGAGAACGGAGTACCTCAATTGGAATGTATTACTCCTTTAAGATTGCTTTTAGAATCAGAGAAAAATCCTGATAGATGGAACAATGAAGTAAAGGACATGGAGGCTCATAACAAAATTCGAAGTCAGAAGGAGCAGTGGAAATCTGATCAAGTAAACGTAGTGGACTATATAAAAAACAGACTGAAACTGGAAAGGTATTTCCTAATTAGAAACAATTAAGAATGATTTCTTAATCATCCCTTTGCCTGTAGGTTCTCTGAAGAACAGATTCAAACAGTTTGCGGTATTCTGGAAGTGAACGCTTTCGAAATTCGTTCATTGAAAGGATTCCCTGCGAGAGCACTCTACCCGACGACTGCTATGATGAACCACTCCTGCGTTTCCAACACCTGCCACAGCGTATCGCCAATTGATTACAGGTAGACTCATCGATTATAATATCAACACATGATTCTTATTACTTTACGTTTTACAGAATAAGACTGCGTACGACGTTGAAGATTCCTCCAGGAGGCGAACTCTATGGAAGTTACGTGCATTCTCTACTACCTACGATGTTAAGAAGAGAACATCTCCTCGCAGGGAAATATTTCGCTTGCGCCTGTCCGAGATGCTCGGATCCTACGGAATTAGGGACGCACATGTCGTCCTTAAAATGCAGCAAGTGCGACAACGGAGTGATTTTATCATTAGATTCACTTGGTACATAAATACAGTAGAATAATTCGACGAGGAATTTAATTAAATCGATTTTACAGATCCTGAGAGTTCGTGGAAATGCACGCATTGTGAATTCAGTACTTCCGGACCGGCGATTCGAAAAGTATTGTCGGTTGTACAAGCGGAGGTCGACGCGGTGGAAGCTATCAGTGGAGCCGACGGAGCCGATGCTATTCAAGCTAGGGAATCGGTTATGAAAAAGTATCGTTCGGTCTTACACCCTCGACACGCGTTCTGGACGATCCTCAGGTAATTTCTTAGATTTTTTAATATTCAAATCTACGATTTACTCATCAGATCTCTTCTTTCTACCTCAGACATTCACTGACGCAGATGTACGGACGCGTGGACGAGTATTTGTTAGACGATCTACCGGACGTCGTATTGGAGCATAAAATCGACATGTGCAAATCGCTACTCCAAGTACTGGACGTGATAGAGCCCGGCTGTTCTCGCATTCGAGGTAAGAGTTTAATAACACACGAGGATAACTCAGAAGAGTTAATCGTTCGATTTTGGATTAGGAATGACTTTGTACGAACTCCACGCGCCTTTATTGTTCATCGCGAAGACGCAGTGGAACGCAGGGGTGATCGACGAGGCCGCATTGAAGTCTAAAATGATCGAGGCTTCAGAAATTTTAAAAGAAGCAATAAAGATTCTATGTATGGAACCACCGGAAACACCGGAGGGACAAATAGGCGTCGTTGCTAAACAATCTCTGGTTCAACTCGAGCAATCCATCAACGATTTATAATATTTGTTAAATATATGTAAAAGTAAATAGTAAATAAATGATTTGTAACGTATTCGATTTCTATTTCTTATAACAGAGTGCCTAATTTAGTTCTGTAGCGATGCGCGTTGTTTACTCACGACTACTTCAAGATTTCTAATAATACAGCTCACCGAGAGTAGCAAAGAGTGACGTGCTCTCAGTTACCAACTACAGGAGATGCTCTATACTGAGTGCAAGTAAGCAATCGTTCTGAGAAGCACACGATAAAACATGAAAAGTACTCCTGTGTTAAAATACAAAGTCTCTCAATCAGAGAAACTGGGCAGGTACAAACTCATTCACAGTATTTATAGACCCTAACTAATGCCAGTACAGTTAGATTATTTTCTTAAGGTATTTGCAAGCTGCGAAAGATCTAAACCCCGGCGAAGTGATACTGCGAGAGACTCCGATCACGGTCGGGCCGATCACCTCTAGCAAAGATTTACTTTGTCTCTCGTGCCTGCGTTCGTTGCCAAAGATCAAGAAGGTACCGCAGTACGTTTGCTCGAGATGCAAAATCGCTCCCCTCTGCGGCACTGCGTGCGAGGTACGGATATAAATACAAATCAGAGATCGTTTTAATTAAGTTGGAATACTCTTAGGAGCGAGGGAGACATCACACGGTGGATGAATGCGAGATATTCCAAGCTAATAAACTGAGGCTGTCTGCGAGTAACATAGAGGACATCACCGGCGTTCTACTACCTCTGAGATTATGGCTTTTGAAACGGAATACAGAATTATGGACGCGAATCGAATCCCTGGAGGCTCATATGGACAAAAGAAGAGACACGCCAGTCTGGATAGACAGAGAAGAGAGCGTCGTGAACGTAAGATCAAATTTTTAACAAGAATCGATTATTTTTTTAAAGTAATGTTTAATTAAACAGGTAATGAAGTCGCTTGGATTGGTTTCTGAGGACGACGCATCTGTCCTAGAGACTTTACAACGACTCTGCGGCGTTTTAGACGTGAATACTTTCGAACTGAGATCCCCGGGAGGTCTCGATGGCCTTCTCTTACGAGGTTTATATCTGGAAGCCTCCCTGATGGCTCACGACTGCAGGGGAAACACTCATTTAACGGTCGACGATAATTTCCAACTGACCGTCTACGCGAGTCTGCCGATCAAGCAAGGCGATACGATTTTCTTTAATTACACTTCATCGCTTTTGGTACATAAATCGATTCTTCTTAATTAAAAAGAATACAATGAAACCTTCGTATCCTAAAACAAAATGCACTTTATTCCCAGGGGACTTTGGGTAGAAGAGAGCATCTACTAGGAGGGAAATATTTTGAATGCGAGTGTTCACTATGTAAAGATCCTTACGAGTTAGGCTCTTACATGAGCAGCATTCTGTGCCCGCGGTGTAGACGAGGGTACATAGGAATGCAGAACCCTTTGACGAAGTTCCCATTTGAAAAAGTCACGAGGTGGCGATGTGAGAAATGCAGGGGATCCATCGGAGGTCGTCTGGTCAGAGCTACTTTGAATATAAGCAGAAGCTTAATCGACGACGTAGACGAGGGAGACATCGAAGTTCGTAGCTCCTTAAAATCCCTTTTATTCCAACTCCTTTAAATACCATAATTTATTTTAAGGAACTGGAGAGTCTGACGACTAAACTGCTTAAGAGTTTCCATCCGAATCATTTCCTAATGCTAGCTTTAAAACAGAAGCTGCTGGCTGCTTATAGGAGAGAAGTTTCCACGCCGAATCCTCGGAAAAAGATCTTAAGAAAGATGCTGAATGCTTGTAAAGACATGCACGACGTCCTGGAGATTGTCGAGCCGGGGATCTCGCGGTTGAAAGGTATTCCACCGGAAGCAGCAAAAATTCATATAAAAACTGTATATAAAAATGTATTTTAGGAATCATGTTGTACGAGATGCACTTACCCTTAGTGCTATTAGCGAACCGTTCTTATTCCGCGAACGAGATCTCCCCTACGGAGTTGGCGTCGCGCCTGGAAGAGGCCGGGGGTCTTTTAAAAAAGTCTTTAACTATGCTACTTTTGGAACCGGCGGACACCCCGGAAGGGAAGCTGGCCAAACGCGCATTGCAAGAATTGAAGGGACTAAATCAAAACATAATCGACGTTAAAACGTTCGCCGAGAGACCTCGTAAAAACAAATCACATAAGAATAAATGATGTACGAAATGAAATAAAATATTATAAGGTAAAGGAAGTAGTACTGGGACGAAACGAATTTTGGAACCAGTACTTGGACATAATAGATATGTATTTAATAATTTACTGTGATAAGTTTTCATCTACTATGCTTAAATTTCGTCGTAAAAAACATTATAAAAAGTTCAAAAGTGTCCAGGCACTACTTCCTTTACCTTAAACGTATCTTATCGCTATAGTCTGCGCACTATAGAGTTCAAAAGGATCACCATATTTCATCGAATCTTACGACATAAATCGTAACATTGTCGAAGCTTGATGGAAATAAAATTTATCCGATTATTTCTCACTATATAAGCTGCTAAGTCTATCAGTAATTCCGTTACGTAGTCTCTTCGTTCGCCGAAACTGTTCGACACAGACGTGGTTAGAAACTGTTGGTTTAAATAATATTAGAATGAAAAAATTCGAAAAGCTCGTTTTAATATCTCATAAACCAATACGGAGCATGTGATTGATTAATATTGAAACGTGTCAATCAATAAAAACTCTTATACGATTTACTAAATTATCTGCACAGGTAAAACTAATAAGATTGCAAGGCATAACCTCTATAGGAATCATGATATAAACGTTTCTATTGTAGTATGTTGGACCACAGCATAATCGCGATATGCTTTTGTGTCTGCCTGGCTATAGTTTTCAATTTCTCTTTGCACCGCATAGAGGAGGGCCATGTGGGCGTTTATTTCAGAGTAAGTATCTCAGGTCGCATACTTAAAACAGAGAGAATTTATCTGTACTTTGTTTGCATTCTAACAGGGAGGCGCACTGTTGCCTCAAGTAAGCAATCCTGGATTTCACATGATGATACCTTTATTAACAACGTACCGTTCCGTTCAAGTTACATTACAAACTGATGAAGTAAAAAACGTGCCATGCGGTACGAGCGGCGGGGTGATGATCTACTTCGATCGGATCGAAGTTGTAAATATACTAGATGCAAACAGCGGTAATTGACCTCAATACTAAGGAATACTAAGACAGATCTTTGATCATTCTATCTATTAATCGTTTCCATGTTCCAGTGTACAACATGGTAAAGAATTTCACAGCGGACTACGATCAGACGTTGATATTCAACAAGATCCATCACGAGCTGAATCAGTTCTGTTCCTTGCACACTTTACACGAGGTGTACATAGACCTGTTCGATCAAATCGACGAGAACCTCAAGACTGAACTGCAGAAGGACTTGAACGATCTGGCACCTGGTTTAAGCATCCAAGCGGTTCGCGTTACGAAACCGAAAATCCCAGAGACGATCAGAAAGAACTATGAATTAATGTAATAATAAATCAGAACATGTATCATTAATTACAATTTGAATGAGACATCTTCGTGTTACAGGGAGGCTGAGAAAACGAAGCTGTTGATCTCAACGCAGCATCAGAAGGTCGTCGAGAAGGACGCGGAAACAGACAGAAAGAAGGCTGTGATCGAAGCAGAAAAAGAGGCGCACGTGGCGAAGATTCAGTACGATCAGAAGATCATGGAAAAAGAGTCGTTGCAACGGATGGCGACGATCGAGGACGAGATGCATTTAGCCAGACAGAAAAGTCGCACCGACGCTGAATTATATCAAATGAAAATGATGGCAGAAGCGAACAGGCTTCTCCTAACCAGAGAATATCTAGAACTAAAAAAGTACGAAGCTCTGTCGAAGAACACGAAGGTGTACTACGGTCAAGACATACCAAAAATGTTTATGTACGGTTTCGATGGTACTTCGCGTCCAAACGAGATCCAAGAAAAGTAATCATCCCGATTAGAACTAGTCTAAAAACTATTATTATTATTATTATTATTTAGGCGTTTAAAACAGTTCCTCTAATCTGTCCACGTGTAATAAAAACACTTGTTAAATTGTAATTTAAATAAATCGAGTACTTATCGAATTTATCTCTAATTCCGGGATTCGAACCTTAACCCCAACACGGTAGAATGTTAGCGCACTCTACGATGAGCATCACACATGACAGTCCGTCAAAATAACTAATAATTCTTTAACAAACCATACGAAATTTACCAGAATTTTATATAAAGTGGTCGTCAGGATTTATCCTAGCATTAAAAATGACCGCGGTAAGTAATTACTCCAATTTCATAAAGAACCACGCAGTTAAGAGGTTATGAAAACGACAACGTGATTCTAACATTTCAGGAATTAAAAACGTTTCTTTACGGGCTTTTGAGCAGCGTCGAAGGGCTGCACAGTATATTGATAACAGATAGGGACGGAGTACCTGTGGTGTCTGTGGCTGACGAGAAGGCACCAGAGTTAGCGATGAGAGCCAGTTTCCTCTCAACATTCGGTATGGCCACGGATCAAGGGAGTAAACTGGGATTAGGAAAGAATAAAACGATCATTTGCATGTACAGTAGTTACCAGGTAATGGAAACAACGTTCTCCATATTTTACCTGTTGTTTCTAATCGTCGGTTTGTATCACAGGTCGTGCAAATGAACAAACTACCTCTGGTGATCAGTTTCATCGCCAGTCACAATTGTAACACAGGACACATCTTGTCTTTGGAGAGTAAAATCGACCCGATCCTGAGTAATTTAAAGAACGCAGTGGTGGAAGCCTGATGGTTACCCGTCGTGCACTATGGGTGATAAATACCAAACGTTTGAACGCAACAATTGTGACGAAAAAGAGAGAGAGAGAGAGGAGGCGTCACAAACGGAGAGGCTCTATTATTAATTTACACTGAGATGATTCTTTTTATACTCGCGTCTCCTTCGACTAGCATTTTTATATAACGTTTCAAGAGAGGGAAGAAGTCCGAACTGTTTTATACAGGAGGAGGGAAGCTAGGCGTTATCAATTTTTATAACAAGCATTTCGACGTTTGCGAGATATTCGAATATGTAAATAGTATACATCCGTGTATAAAAACATATATATATATATGTATCTTAAATATACTAGAAATATATGACTTTATTTACTTTCAACGAGAACTTTTATAACTCGTAGACTAGTGGTTTGCCCTCGAGTCCGTTTAGAATGTTTTGTGCAGCGGTCAGAGACATGTCCGATCGCGTTCTCAAGGTAGCACTGCCCAAATGAGGGATGATCACTGCAGAACACATTCATTAAAGTACGATTTTCAATTTTATGATACATTATTCCAACGATACATTAGAAGAATGCATCATTTTAATAAGTAAATCATGAATTAAAGCTTATATTTCTATGTTTTTGCAGAGAACTTAAAACTCACCAGCGTTTGGCAGTTTAAGAAGTTCATGATCAGCCGGCAAAGGTTCCGGGTCCATGACATCAAGCCCAGCGGCGAAAATCTTATTACTTTTCAAAGCTTTGATCAAATCATCAGTTTTGACGATTTGTCCCCGAGCTACGTTTACAAGAATCGAAGTACTTTTCATTTTATTGAAAGTACTCTCGTTGAACATGCCACGAGTCTCGTTAGTCAAGGGAGCGGCAATAATTACGAAATCGCTTTGTGTAAGAAGATCGTCGAGGGATACGAAATCAGCTCCGAGCTCGTCTCCTGCTTTCTTACGAGAGTGGCCCGTGTATAGGAAACGAGCTACTTCGAAGCCTTTTAATCTTTTAACTATGGTCTGCCCGATGTTTCCTAGACCGATGATGCCCACTGTGGAACCTCGCAATTCGTAGCCGAGCAAAAATTGGTTTCGCACTTCCCATTGACCCCTACAGCAAAGATTTTTCAGTCAATAGGAAATTAAATTGTACTCTTAGAGTGTACAGAGGAAGCAACGACCAGTTATATAACACAGCAACGTAATTTCATTTAATTAATCTTTATAAGACTATAAATGAATTCCATATTGATAGACGTTACATATTTGTTTAATTCGCAGTTATTTATTACCAACAAGCTTACTTCGTACGAAGGAGGTCTATGCCAGCCGAAGGGACTTCGTTAGAAGTAACGAGAACACGTGGTTTCACTGTTTTACCTGACATCTTAAACAACTGTGTACTAACGCAAGCGCTTGTAAACTGATAAATTGTAGCGACGTGCCTCAAATTATATAACACCGACATGTTATTAGCGCAAGCGTGAGTAATTGATCTTCAGATAAAAGACGAGTGGGGAATGCGATACGTACTGGTTTTTTATAAGGAAACTTGCCCCTCCACGATTTTCCGTTTGTGCAACTTGCGACTACGTTTCCTGGCTAATTCTTATGGGAACAAGATTTAATAGAATAAGTTCTATAAAATTATACTGGCTACTGATTTTATAAGTTGATTAATTTCGGATAAGGAATAAAATTACTGTTCGATTTTCAAGCGTCCTTCATGAGCTCGCCTAGCCGTGGCTAAAGCCAAGAGTACCGCAATTTCTGCGACCGCAGACGAAAGAACCATCGGCGTGTGACCAACCCGGATGCCCCTCCGTTTAATTTCAGGCACGTCCAAATAATCATAACCGGCTGACATCGTCGAGATTACTTTCAAAGACGACCCTACTACGTATCAAAGATTATCTCAAATCATATCATACTCCATGACGTTCATGGAATTTTTATGATAAGATATATTTACTGTTTAAATATTTACCTATACGATCAAGAAAGTAGCTATTGACGTTTACATGATTGGCGAGGAAGAGTGCATCGTGACCCGGAACAGCTTGGAGCACGTCATCCTGAGTGACCGAAGGAGCCTGAATAATTGTCACATCGCATCTAATCGAAGGAACATCCAAAAGATAAGAAGCCGAATTTTAAATTAGAGTAAAAATGAACTGCAGTCATTAAAAAATTCATAGCACTATTGCTTCGTATAGTAAATGTCCCAACTTAATTTAATAATGATAATGAAGTTTGTATACTGTTTAAATTCTAGGACCTTCAAGAGGAAGTCCAGGAGAATAAATTAAAACCCTTGGAAGCTTCAACATTTAGAATTATACAAAAACAGTGAATATAGACATTCACTTCCTCCTTTCATTTCTATTCCTAATATAACACAGCAACGTAATTTCATTTAATTAATCTTTATAAGACTATAAATGAATTCCATATTGATAGACGTTACATATT
>NW_017156497.1:551481-556874 GCF_001652005.2 Ceratina calcarata
TAATAAATAATCAACAGTCTAACTCTTCTAACTGCTCTATCAGCATTTTTGCCAGACGCTATTAAATGCTAATGTAATTTCATTCATTTTGGTTGCATTACAGACTTAAGAATATTCGTTTTTTAAGAAATTATTCGATCGTTCGAAACCTGATGTATCACGTATGAATATTTACATTAAAAGAGTTGCTAAAAATATGTACTTCCCGTTGAATTTGAAACAAACAGGAAAGATTCAAATATAAGTAGACACCACATCCTGTTATGTACTAAATCATTTCGACCGCAGCGTCGTTCGTCGACGAACTGTGAAACTCAGATTTCATTTTACAGAAAGAGAAGGAGAATATCGATTTTCTCTGTCTTTCCTACAGCGGCGCGGGAGACGGCATTTTAAAAGAAACGAAGAACTTTTAAATGATTGTCAAGACAATTTTAATAAATTGGACTTAGATTATTAAATCCTAACCTAAATAATTTCTAAATCGAGCGAACCTATCCCTTCGCACGTTCAAATTACGAATACTTCGAATGACATTTATTCCGACTACGTTTCAACGCAACGTATAAAGTATTATACGTCCGAAACAAGTAAAAAGGTCATCATAACAGCGAATAAGTATAAAAGATTGTAGAGAAAACTCGTAAGAGTACTACGAGTGCGTCAGACACGTCCAACAAGTAGTTGAGCAGACATATATTTGTTAATGGGAATTAATAACGAAAATAGAAGAATAGTAGTGTGGGAATAGTAATTATAGTACTTACGTAAAATAATAAATGCGTTGTAACCAAGAATTTGCACTTTACACCGGTAAAAATTACATACGCGCACTAGACATGCAATTGCAAATGGCGGACTGAGCTGGGAGAGTGGGAGGTCACGTGACCACGCTGTAACCACGTGACCATTCGGTGATCACGTGACCACGCTGTAACCACGTGACCATGCGGTGATCACGTGACCACGCTGTAACCACGTGACCATGCGGTGATCACGTGACCGCGCTGTAACCACGTGACCATGCGGTGATCACGTGACCACGCTGTAACCACGTGACCATTCGGTGATCACGTGACCGCGCTGTAACCACGTGACCATGCGATGATCACGTGACCACGCGCCGGTAGCCGCGAAAATTCAAAACGACGCCGCGCTCGACTTTCACCATCAGCTACATCTAAGTTTCATTATTCCTCAAATATTACAATACTGGATTACAAATGAAACTCGGACAGTTTATTTACTGTCTTTTCCCTTCGAAATTCTACTTTTCGACTCTTTTTAGAGAGACGCTATAAAGTACGTTGCCTAGCAACCGCGAGAGAACCCCACTTAGCGGCCGGTTCAAAGAAATTCCATACAATTCAAAGTGCTATTTCCCAGTAAAATAATAACTGAATTCTGAGAACACGCGGTAAATGATTGACAAAATATTATAGACACAAATTTCAGGAACTTGTCTACACATATTAATATGAAGACGAGATCGTAAAATATCGAATAATTCCATATAATTATTGCCTTTCGTCGGCAGACGTACACATTAAAACGTTATTTACACACCATTCCTTGTACATTCTTTATACACCTTTATAAAAATATCTATGATCTCTAATAGGAACGTGTCTCCTCGATGAGTTCACTGTCGGTATTGATGCGGCTTTAAAAATACGATTTTCAAGCAGAGTCCAAAAGCTCATCGATATATTTACAAACCGGGATCGAGTGGTGAAGATTTATTCGCGAAATTAATATAGTTTCACTACACGTTCCGAGCTGCCGCAAATATTTCAACGACAAGAGGTTATGAGCGAGCATTCCTACTAACGGCATGCTGTGCACTTGAATCGGTACTGATTTTAACAAGAATTAAAAGTGATCAATCAAAATGAGGTGGATATCTCCAAAATTCTCGTTACCCGTTTTACTCGGCTTGTCTCTAACAAGCATGGGCATTGCTATGCTGTATGTACTATACAAAAAGGTAAGGAGGCTAAACAATTATTTAAATCTCGATTTTTGAAGCTAATCGTTAATTAATTGATTTTTAATTAAACAGGAAGAGGAGGAAAGTAAATCGAAAGTATTTAAAACACAGAGGCCAAATACAGTGGAATACAAAGTGCAACGACAGCACGTGCCTGCCGTTATTGGGAGAGCTGGGTCAACGATAAAAGCCGTGGAAGATAGAACAAGGACGAAGATACACTTTAACGAAGACAACATCGAGAATCCTGAGCGCGTTTGCAAGATAACTGGAAGCTTGGAAGGTATAAATTTGGCCAAGTCTATGATCAAGTCTATCATCGACAATCAGCCTGTGATCGAGACGTACGAGATACTAGTGCCTCAGAGAGCTTGTAATAAAATAATAGGAAGAAACGGTGAAACTAAACGACAGATTCAAGCGAGCTCCAGTGCTAAGATCATCCTGGAGGGCAGCTTCTCTCACGATACTAGTAAGTGAATCTCGTCTACGTTTATTTTCAATGTTTTAACAACCGTTTGTATTTCACAGATGCAGAAAGGAGGATCATTATAAAGGGAACGGCTGAGCAGATCGCCGCGGCTTTATCACAGATCGAAGAAAAGGTTCGCGAAGTGAAGGCAATACATACCAGGTTGGAAGCTTCCTCAGCTTCTAGGCAGCCTAGAGGGAAACTGTCTCCACATGGCAGCAGAGTCAACGCGTCCGAACAAACCCAAGCATCGCCTGAAATCTCGTCCTTACAAGGTAAAAAGGGAATGGTGTCTCTTTATTTGTTTTATATAAATTCCGTTCTTAGTTACAGACTGCACGATGGAAGTGTACGTATGTGCCATGGATACACCTAGTCAATTCTGGGTGCAGGTAGTCGGATCTGGAACAACGGCCCTCGATAAACTCGTGTCAGAGATGAGCGCGTATTACAGCGACGAGGAAAACCAGCAGCTACATACGCTGAGAAATGTACGTTCTATTGATGAGCGTTTAGGATATGAATTACTAATCGTATATCGTTCTGGTTTAGATAACGATCGGGCAAATGGTCGCTGCGAAATTCAGCTTCGACGAGCAGTGGTACAGAGGAGAGATTATTTCTATAACCGAGGACAACCGATACGATGTTTACTTCGTCGATTACGGGGACCACGAGCTGGTGAATTTCGAGTACGTGTACGAGCTTCGGACCGACTTCCTCAGCCTGAAATGGCAAGCGATCGAGTGCTCGTTGGCGAACGTGAAGCCGCGGTAAGTCAATCTTTCGTATTAAAAATATTTATTGATACGTTAATAATAATAATAATAATTTGATGTCAATTACTCAATTCGCTGTCGTCCATGTTACTCGATCTCGAACTGCCGATACCAGCCTCGCAGATCTCATTGAACAATTCCGGATTCACTTGCTCCATCATCTTCCACGCGAGGCTTTTATTCAACACTGTGATGTTCTCCTCGCAGTAAGCTAAACTGGCTCTCTTGAGCGCGTAGCAATCGAACTCGTCGGCGACCAGAAGCCTACTCGCTATATTCTCCGGAGTTATCGTCTCTATCAGATTCCTTTCGCACAGTTCCTTTAATCCTGCATCACAACGTACGACGGTTCTTAGTAAATCGAACACGTCCCTCTCTCACACTGCGTACCTTGTAAAGAGAAACGCTCGGCCAGAGACAAAAGCTGCGGTGCAAAATTATCTAAATTGTCAACGTGATCGCTGTAAATGTATCGCAACAATTCCTCCGTCACGTCTTTACTGAGATCCAACAAATCCAGCGAGAAAGGATAATTCTACAAAAGAACGAGAAAGAACGTGAAGCTCAGAGAACGACCAGAGTAAGTCATACGATTAAACACACTCACCAACGAAATTAGAGAGCATCTCGAGAATTAAAAATATTGAATTAGTACAAAGATTAATAAAAGAAACACACTGCAGAACTACGGAATTAATCTCAAACGATGTTATTGTCATTAGAAGAACTTAAAACAGATTAATTCGTTTAACGAGGATCGGTACAGAGAAACGCCTGGGACGTACGTTTGAACGACTGATCTCTTTCTGGGTATCCGATTTACCGTCTGTACCCTCAGACTCTTTAATCATGCCTGCAAGGACGTTGCTGCGTGCAGCCAGCACGCTGCTGTGAACAGGAATCTCTGTGCTGGTTAAATCCCCGCAAATCAATTTGGTATCAGCGCCGTACGGATGCTTCAACAATCTAGCCATGTCCTACAATATTACAAACGATTCCTGTTGATGATGAATGCATGTGAAACGCAGAGAAAAATACACACTTGCGACAAGTTGTGTTTCTCGCTGTCGTATTGGATTATCTGAATCTTAACCATGAGCACCACCTCGCCGTTCTGTTTTAAATGTCTGTCGACGATGGATAAATCCCTATAGCCCAATGAAATGATGTCTGTGTACGATTTCAACTCGAGTATTGTTCTGCTAACGTGGCAGTACTCCCAGTGCTTGACGTCTGCATTGAAAACTGCAAATTGAAATCGTATCTTGGCTTGTTCCGCTTCGTCTACGGTGCAGTTCAACATGTTCAGGCACAATACCACCGGGTTTATCATTCTCTTGCCTGTTGCCAAACAATGGAGGATTCTCTCTTTTAATAAACGTCGATTTAAGAGTTAAACGTACGAACGTTTCTTACCATCAGGATTCTTCCAGAATCTGATGGACAGAGTCCAAGTGCTATGAAGACCGTTTACGTTCACGTCGAACGACGGGCTGTCGATGGAACTTTTCTTAGAGATAGTCCTTTTGTAATTAGGAATCGGCCACGTGTATTTAAATATGACGTCCGAGACCGTCGGTACCAGCAGCTCCATTCTACGTTAGTTAAACGAGAAAGCCTGCAACGATCAGCATTTCAGATCTCTCTGATTATGTTCGTTTTTTTTTTTTTGTTTCAATTTGTCTGCGAGGCTATAATTTCCGTGGCATAATTGCAGACTAGCTGCGGGGTTCGTGAAAGTGCGCAAAACGCTTTGCCAATTGTTGGGATGCATGCACGGGCGAACTTTCAGGGCATAAATCGTGAGTTGTACGTTGGACACGCGTGCGAGCCGTGGCTGGCCGACTGCCATTGCCCGATCTTAATTTATCTTTATTCAACGAGCCTTCCTCAGCACGTGCACGTTTTTTTTTCATTCGAGTAAACAAACAAATTAGTGTATCTGAACTTCATGGAATGTTTTAATTTTTGTAGGAGTTATGGAAATCTTAACACTAGATTGGCCAAGGAAGTAATTTTGACTGGTTTTGGGCAAATGTACAAATAATAATGCATAAATTATTTTTTTTCCCTAGCGAAGTAAATTTTTTTTATTGTTAACATTTACTAATAACTTGTTATATGACTGTAAATAATATAAAAAATATTAAAA
>NW_017156497.1:559673-561913 GCF_001652005.2 Ceratina calcarata
GGGCAATATAGGTATATACTAAGTTTCAGTCTTTCTAGTGTTAATATGGATGCAGAATCGAGATGGGAATCTGGTGAATCAATATTGAAATTGGTTCTGATTGCTCGAATACCAATTATAGGATTGTCTATTTTCTCTGGAGGGTGACCGGAATTTTAATTGAAAACTACCACAGCAATTAAAATGATTTCTATCTACACGAAGAGAGTCTCTAGAAACGATTTGGCTTTTAGATAAAAACTGGAGCATACGACGATCAGAATGGGAATAGAATTTGCAGGCAATGCGAATTTAATCAATCTGAACCGAATACCATCGCGTGACGAGGAACAGGTAATCACCGGAGCAACCTCGAAGTAATATACCACACACGATGGTTTTCGAGTTTCGAGGGCGAGCCCTCGTTGCCAGAAACCCGCAGGCCACTCTACGCTTTCATCGGCGAGTCATCTTTTTCGAAATTAACAACCAACACAAGAGAGTTTCCAAGAAATCCGTTAATTCCGACAGCAATCAACGAATTAAAACGCTGCTCGATGGGAGACAACGAGCTTAATTTAGCATCTCTATTAATTCTAAATTTAAACAGACATTTTCACTTACTCATGAATCAATTAAGGTATCTCTGATCGATCTACCAATCACTTAATCACCTGTTAAGCTTGATAATGCAATTTGATGAATGGATAACTGGTTTCCAGGATAAACGAGTGTTCAACTATTCGCCTTGAACGACTCACTGAAAACCGAGAGGATATAACGTTCAAAGTATCACTTGACACTGTTACACTTGCGCTTTAGAAGCCTGCAGGCTAAAAAATGAATACTTACGTAAATACACGACCGTTTATTATGACGTTCATTAATGCAAACGAGAAATTCAAGAAACGAGTTCACTCGGTTTTTGAACATAAATCCACTGAGTGATATGAACTTTTACAGATGAATATCGTAGGATTTGAAAATCACAGTTGATGCAGTTTAAATGGAATCACTGAAGATCACAGGAATAATAAGGCGGTTTCCTTGTTTAGGATGGGAATCTTACTCAGCGAAGATCGTGCAACGACTGAGACCATTCTGACCATCGTTCGTCCACTTGATCTTCTCGCACGTGTAACGCCTCTAGTTTATAAATGGAACGAGACGTTCCGAAAGTCTCGTTAAATGGGAGAGCTTCACGCACGCACCCATTCTTTGTTTCGTGCAACCCACCTACAACCACCCCTTAAATTCCTCGGTAGGAAACAGGGTTAATGGTAATTGCATCGAGGAATCGCGGCTCTTACGTAAAACTAGTAATTGGGCCAGTAAAAGTGGCACGAGTAGAGATAATTCGACTACTCCTTTGCTACTGCAATACTTTTTACCAGAAAACAAAATTAAACTGCAATAAGAAACTGAAGAATAATCAAACGCAGAAGCAACGTTACTGCTAGCATTCAAACTTCATGGCAATTTTATAATTCCTTTATTGAACAAATCCTCGTGTTTAGTGTTAAAAAACATTGACCAGCTCATTTTCGCATAATATTTGCATACTGTTTGTCTCGTAGAGGAAAATTACCGAATGAAAAAGCATCTATTAAACACGTATTGAAAATTTTCCTCTGCTACGACAGCCGCTTCGCGCACGTTCTATATTATATTTAGTGAGTTACGTATTACGTGCGTAATTGTTATACTAAATTCCTGTGGAGACGCCACGCATTTCTGACCGTGAATTCTTGCCAATTTGCATAACTTCGCAATTGCTGAACCGACCACTGCCAACATGTTGGAAAACATATATCATTGGGGCAACGAGCGACTTTATAACTTACACAATTCTAGATCAGATTACTACAAACATTGGAACAATGTATAGTTAATTTAGTTAAATTAGTATTTCTGTTTTTTTGATTCAGGCAGAGCGAATGGTCTATAGAAGCTTGCGATAGATTCGCAGAGCTGGCTTGGGTGGCTCAGTGGAGGATCCTTGTAGCCAAAGTTAGGAGGTATAAGGAAAGGACTGTTAATTGTAGGAGATCGCGTCGCGAGGGCTCGCCCATCCCCTGCGTCGACCTCTTCGACAAAAACGAAGACAAGGTATTATTTTACAAAGGAATTTTATATAAAAGAATATAAGGATGTACAGGCTGTACTTAAATAATGCTTGCATGTTGAATTTGGTATTATAGATTCCTATTACTATTAAAAAACTACTTGTAATAGGTAATAGTATCATCTACAACTTTTAC
>NW_017156497.1:562143-564890 GCF_001652005.2 Ceratina calcarata
AACTCATTAAATATCGAAATTATAAGAAAAATTCACTATTTTTAATGATAGGAAATATGTTTTTCTTTTGGTACCGAGTGTATAGCCAACACATCCTTAACTCATTACAGGAGATAAATCTCGGTCAAGAACTAATAAACGAAGAGCTAGCCGAGCCTGAAGAATCCTTCTTATCAGGAGCCTCGTCGACATTGTCCTTGTCGACACGAAGCCACGAAATCACGACTGTTTCCAGTCCTACGTCCGTCTCCCCGTTACCGAAACGAGGTTTCAACTCCGAATCACTAGTAAAAGCTGAGCGTGAATCCGATTCGAACACGGAATCACTAAACACTTCAGTCACCGAGTTAGACAACATATCATCATCATTAAAAGTTGAAGAAATCAATCTAATAACACCTAACGTAAGTCTTTACTCTCCCTTATTTACAATAACAAAAAAATTACAGTGTCATCAATAATTAATTGATTTTCTTTTACAGGAAACTGTGGAACGAATCGAGGAGATCGACCTGGTGACTCCGAAGAAGGACGAGTCTAGTCGTTTCATCGCAAACGAGACAAAAGGATGGGCAGAAGACGGGAGCGGTGATTACATGAGAAACTGTGATAGCAATCGGAAATCTGGGAGTTCTCAGTCGAAACCGATGTCCTGCGCTCCGGGCGGATACGAGGACGAACTGACGGAAGACTCCGATCTCGAGCTGGGGTAAACCAGCCATATTTCTCACGCTTTTTCTCTTTTCTTTAGTATAGAACGTTTAAGCCTGATAAGATAAGCAACGAGATGTAGAATAGGGTTTAACTCTGTTTATGCTTCCTTCCTTTTGTATGAAACTGTATTTTTGTTTGTCGATTCAGGAAGAAGATAGAATCGTTTCCATTAGAGATCATTGCTTTAGAAAGATATTTAATTACTCCTAAGAGAATGTTAATTAGTACTGTGTTTGTATGCTCAAAGCGTGTGCCTTAAACTGCTTGTAACCGATTGAAACAGTGTATACATAAAAATAACGCGTAGAATCTAAGATCCGAGTATTAGATCTATAAGGAAAACCACGTAGATCGTTCTATTTTTGTAAGATAACTTAATTAGTTAAGAGCTCGTTCTCGTAGCCGATTAACAGGAAATAAATGATAGATTATTCGATTAATTTAAAACAATCTTATTTATTTCCTGTCGATGGGAGAAACCGCCAAACGATTTTATTATTGTACCTAAGATACCGCTTTTTTTTAGTTTCTCTTATTGTTATCAGAGATTTATTTTTGTTTAAACAAAAGGTCGCTTCGTCTAACGATGCCATAGATCTGTTCGTTTTACCTGGAGTTGGTATGAAATCTGAAGAACGCAAAGATTCTCTTCTAGCCAACTCCGGTTTTAACGTTACCGTTCACGATTTTTTTTAACAAATAAGTGTAAACGAAGCAAGATGAATAATAAAACGTGTTAAGATACTACGGCCGTCCGATGACCCCTAAACTCGGTCCCTTTCACTTTATCCAATCTGCTTTCTCGGATTACTACATCGTGATACAAGAGCGGCGATTTTTCGGAGTTCCACTGGTAAAAGTGGAGGCGCGGACAAGAAACGGGGGACAAAGAACTCTACCAGCGACGGTGCCGGCGGTAGCGGTAATGCCAAGAGAAGGACGAAGAAAGTGCGATATCGGAAGTTGCTGCACAGTGAGTAAAGAGAACTTGCTCATCCGATACCAGCTAAGAAACCGTATCCGCTTTTACGGTTTTCAACTACGGTTAGAAATCCGATTCGTTTTTACACCGCGTCCACTCCTAATACAATTTTACATATCATATTAATCAGTTGAACTTTCGAACGATTCGAGATTTAAATAACTAATTCCTCTTTAAATGAGGAGATATAAAAACTTGAAGCTGATTTTTAGCCAGTTTTTGGCTGGCGAGTTAATAAAGAAGTAATGACTATCTTGTGGAAGTCGTGGGGTTCGGTGATCGGGAAAAACGAGAAAGCTGCGGCCAAGCGAAACCGTATAAAACGACGGTAGCTCGACAATCTTTCATCAGTGCGAATATCTAAACCCAGTGGAAACGAGCAAATCTGCAAGATGAATAATTTGGTAATTATCGAACAAATTTTAAGGCTTCCAGTTACAATATAGTTTTATGCAAACCGATTTCGATACGTTTGGTCGTTTCTTTGATTGGGTATAACGAGCATGGTTCAAAGAGGCCGACAGTTTTGCAACAGACCACCACTAATTGGTCCCATTAGCACGACTCACCGGATGAACTTGTTCGACGATATCGCGCTCTTAAATTACGAGATAATTGCTCGGGCAAATAACTGATAAACGGAACGTGTTCGATCAATAACGATTAACAATTGAATGATTCGTGAACCCCGGTTTCTATAACTTGTTTAATTAAACGAGCAGCTTTAAGGATGTATAGGCTGTACTTAAACAATGCTTGCATGTTGAATTTGTTATTATAGATTCCTATTACCATTAAAAAACCACTTGTAATAAGTAATAGTATCATGTACAACTTTTACTTGAAGTATTCTTCGATATTTTGAGGAAAAAAAAATTTTCGATTTTTTTGAGATTTTTCCCAAGGGGTACCCCTTCAATTTTTGCAAAAATTTCGTTTTTTGCTAATAACTCCTGAACCGTTGGCCGTACGGGGATGTATATAGGTTCATTTTGTAGAGCTCGACGAGATCTACAATTTCCATGTAAAAACTTTTCGCTAGCATTAATAG
>NW_017156497.1:565944-584598 GCF_001652005.2 Ceratina calcarata
GTAACTCATTAAATATCGAAATTAGAAGAAGAGTACACTATTTTTAATTATACAAAATGCGTTTTTCTAAGGTACATAAACTTTTCGCATTGACTGTATAGCCAATACATCCTTAGGGAACGAGAATTGTTTTGAACCGTTTGTGATTTGATTAGAACTCGCAGGGGGAATAAGCACCTTTAATTGGAACGTTAAGTTCGCCGAAGGGTCTCGGTAATTGCGTTTACCTTGACCTTCTTCACCTACTCTGGCATTAAATAATTATAGTTCACGTGGTCGTCAAGTAAGAAATTGTACAATCCAATTAATTAAATCTCTCGTCTCTCTCGTAATAATTAACGAACACCTGGGTACCTTCAACCGATCACTTTGATCGTTTTGATTCTTGGTTTCTCAAGGATTTATCAAATCGAAGGTAAAACTCAGTCTAATGAGAACGCTCGATGGCTAGACTGTTTTAACCTTTAGAGGCTAGGCTGAAGATCAGCGTGCCGTGAAATGCATGGTCAGTATCACATCGTTAAACACGGCTTTATGAAAATAAGAGGCCTAACGCGAAACTAATAGCTGAAACGGTATCAACTTTTTCCCATAACTCACCCCGCAGGCCATCAATAATAAAAGCCAGTGGAATTTTGTCATACGACGGTTTCATGCAGAAATTGTTCCCTCATCGATCTGAAACTAACGATCGAAAAAATTGGTGGTTCTAGACAGTAACGTTGCTTCTTTTGTGCGGCGTCTGCGGTGCTTTGGCCGGACGTCGTTACCTGGCGATTCCCGTCGACGGGATCGACGTGATCGAGCTGAGTCCAGTGGTATCAGCCAGCAGGATCACACGGCAGACCGAGGCTTACGTACCAGTGCCAGTTCCTAGTGAAGAGCTCCAAGCCCGTCCCGAGAGGTCCGCCCATATCCTGGATTACGTGGACTTTGGCGGACAAACAGGATCCAACGGGGCCTTCAGCTGGTTCGCGGATTACCCAGCTCACCACTGATAAACGTTCTGCTCTCCATTTCAATTATTCATCTTACCTCAGAACGTTTCACAGAAAGTTACAAGACTTATTAGATAATTTAGCAGGGAATTACAATTACAATTAACTTTTACAAAAAGGAAAATAATGTCCACGATGAGGATAGGTAGTGGGAGCTCTGTCCGGCTTCTGTTTCTAAACACCTGAAGGATCCATCTTTCAGCTTTCACAGCCTATTTAGAGTAATAATAGTTTTTATTTTCCGGTATATGCTCATACCTATCGTTACAATACAATAAATAGTGAGAGAACGACAGAATGTGTCTCTTTATCTGTTACGTTAATATCTGTAGTGTGTCCATGATTTTTCTTTAGGTACAACGATAACAATCTCGTCGAGGCGAGCATCATTCGATTTAACGAGCCGACGAATTTCACGTATCCACTTAAGTAGCTACGTAAACGCGGCACATCCCAGCAAATCGTTGATAAACGATAGGATCGATCGTCACGCTCGGTTATTATCCTCGTCACGCTCTTTCTTTACCTGCTCTCGATCTTCGCCTCGCTCTTTTCACGCTCGTTCGACAAATTCGACAAACACGCAAACCGTGCCTCTCTTTAGGAAAAACGTCTCAGGAACTTAGGAGCACCGCAAGAATTATAGATTAGTCTCTTAAAGCAGATTCTTTGGAATTTCTCTTCAACGATCTGTACAATTCGCTAGTCGATAGAAAAATTTCGGACCGCAGAGTTTTTCTGCAAAAATTATGAAACGGTTTTTAAATAAATCCTAACCTCGATAAAAATCCGCGGTCCTTTCAACGTAGCTAATATATAATTCGTCAAACTCTGGAAAGTTTTATTCATAAACTTTATGGACTCACGTTCAACTTTATATGAAAAGTAGGAAAAACGTTTCCTGATTCATTATAACAAACGTACCTTATTTCTTATTCCTCTTTAAAGGTTATATGGGGCTGTCCAGCGTGAAGAGGATAATAAATATTTAATCGAGTCGAATCAAACGTTTCATACACTGCCCAACGGCGTCACATCGAAACACTTAAACGTAAATTACGGTAATTAACACCGATCAACGTTGCGCTCTGTCATCTTCTCGCTTCGATTCACACTCCTTACGCAATGCACTCGAAACAGTGAACCAGGTTTCTCAGAGAACCGGCATTTACCGAGAGAACTTCGTTCGAGATCAATCGAATTCTATTTCAATGTTCAAATGATGTAAAAACTCCGAGAACTTAATTTTTCACACGATTAGAAGTTTTGCTTGATAAAAGTATCTCGAATGTACTTAAAACGTCATATTTAAATGGCAGTAGACTCGCACGTGTTCGAAAACCGCGGGAACGAAAGAAACTTTTACAAAAATCAGCGAATTCGTTTTCTCGATGAAAAAACTTCTCGCGTAGTTTTCCGGGATATTACGTACGAGTAGATGGTATCGTCTCGGAAATACAACGTAACTAAACTTATCCGCAGTCACGCGAGAGAGGAGGATTAGCGTCGGCGAAGTTGCCGGACGTTAGAACCGTGTGCCCCGTGGCAGGTGTTTCGCGAGAAGATTGAGCGGAATTAATTGCACCGGTTTTTACCTCGTGATAATAACGCGGATGATAACGCTACCGCCTGAACTCGGTTCGTTCCTGGCTTCAAGGGGCTGTACCAGTGCGACACTTTTAAAGCATATATATTATCCCGAGAACTTAATTTTTGACATGTTTACGATTTTTAAATTCACTCTGTTTTAATATGAAGCGTGATTGGTTAGAAATCTAAAATGGCCAACGAATGCAAGCGTCCGTGATTAGTTGTTCAAATGGATGCTCGCATTTCATAATTTTTATTTTATACAATTCTACATGCAAGTACGTCCCTAAAGTTTAGAAACATTCTATAGAATACTTTTTTTCAACGAAATTTCCAAAGCACCGATATAACCTCTTAAGGAGCGTTCGAAATGAAGTTGTCCTCTCTACGGTAAATGCGGTTCTGTTGAGTAACTGCGGACTTTACCTGGGAATCGAGACGCTAATGACAGATGTGTCCGTCCTTGATTCACGCTAGCATTATTACCTCGGAATTATGACGATCGACGGTGTACAGTCTCAACAGTTGGTCTATGAATATGCAACGATAGAAAAATAACTTTTATATCCTCCGGCTGGCTTTGTCCCTCTAACGTCGCAAGCAAGCGGGATTGGAAAATCGAATAGAAAAACTGGTAGAAGAAAAGAACGTTCGCGCCGCGAACCTCTGTCCCTCCTTTTAAAAAATTATTTGGCATAAGCGATAGAGACGAACGTACGAAAAACTCATACAAAATCCTATTGACAGTCACTCCGTTTCAACTACGGATCGTCGAGAAACGTTTCTAGCACCCATCGGTCAATGAAAATTGTCTGAAGAACGAATGGTTGCGAAGAATATTCGGAGAACCCGTCACTCGATTCTTAAACACTTTTAACTTTACCCTTAAGACGAAGACTCGATTAAAACTCTAACAACTAGAATATCCCTTTAGTTAATGTTAATGTGATTTCCCATAGAACGTATGCCGTTTACACGTAGCACAGAGATACAGAACACGGACACGGACACGCGTTTAAATATATAATAATATTCCTCCGTAGGATGCACAGCAATTAAGATATACACAGCTCGAATTGTACAGTGTCGCGTATAGCCTCTTAAATATTTCACAACTCCTTGCTCCTCCTCCTGTCTTCCACATCCCCCTTCATTTCATTCTTTAAAATATACATACATATATATATATATAGATATATACAGGGTTTCTCAAAACTAGTGTAAGATATTGAAATCACGTGAGGAACCTCGCATTTCAATATCTTACACTAGTTTTCGGACAGCCTGTATATTATGCAGAATTTTTCTTAGCTCAGGAATCCACGCGGTATCCTTGAACCGATCTCGAATATACATATACGCTGACAGTTTTGATTATCACCACCGAGGCGTTATCACTTTGCGTGTTCCGAGTCGCAGCGAACAATCGATATTGTCACTCCGGCAACGCGTCGTTCACGGTGTCGTGCTGCTCCTGTTCTAACTCTGATGTTACAAGGTCGGAACAAGAAACCGGAGTATCTATTTTAATTATAAAAAGCATCGGATGTTAATCCGAGTTTAATGAAATAATTATTCCCAATGAGAAAATCAAGTATTATTCTAAAAGTAGTTAAGAATCACTTGCGTATCGATCGGATGCAGAAGGTGAAGTGCAAGTTATTCCATCGAACGACCTGGGTTCGATAAGAAACACCCACACCGTGAAAAGTATATCAGTTTTGTGAAAAAGTTAGAAAAATAGAGTATACATCCTTGTATAAAATCTAACTTCCCGAATACATTATCCCACGCGTTATAAATAGACTGTAGAGACTTTAACGAGGGAGCTCCGATACGCAAATAGAGGGAATAAGAAGGACGTTTAAAAATCCGCAGTGAACAAATGAAAATATTCATGAATGACAATAGCGATCGTTCGCGGCGACTGGAGAGCAACGGTGACGCTCGTCCTCTTCTCCCTTCGTGGGTATTCAACCCCGTTTTGTGCACTCCTTCTTCCTCCCATTCGCTTACAGGTACAAACGAGTTTGCACGATAATAATACTGATTTACCGATTTTCTCCGACAGAAATCGCTTAGATAATCCTAAGGTACGCTGGTTCTATTCACATCGATAAACGCACATCCAATTATTCTTTGCAAATCGCCAATACAGATGAGAATTAATTCTGTAGATAGACACGAATTCGTTTTTTAATTGCAAAGAACGCTGCGAGTATCATGGGAACTTCTGCACTCTCAGAATTGCTCCCTCCATCCTACTTTAATACTCACGGTGAAAATAAGTATCACGTACCTGTTCGCGGTGGACCACCTCGTCTCACCGGTTTTTTCACATCGTGTACTGAGACAACAGAATTCGGGGAGTCGCCAGGTTGCTCGGCGGCTCGGGTCAAGTGGTGCACCAAGCCAGTATCACTTTCTTGAACGGCACGAAGATCGCTCGGTCCGGCTCGCTTCAAAACAGATACAACATCGTTTCAAAACAGATACAAGCCCTGATAGAACGTTTTTAATAGTTCGTAGAGAACGCATTCTTGGTAATGATCGAACTGCACCTTTAAGAGTGCACGTAAGTAGTAAGGGTACAGGGAAGGGGAGTTAATCGCGAGGAATAGCGTGTACCATTACGGCGAGGCGTAACAACTGTTGTTGAGAGGATGAAAAAGTATCGACGACCGGTTAAAGATCAATGGTGCACGACTCTCTTTCCCAGAAGCAACCAACAAAAACGTTGCCCGTTGCACGAGCCAACAAGTAATTTGCATTTTCCCTGTACCTTTGAGTGCAGTTCGATCTTTACTTCGTAAATTTCGAACAAGTCACGCACATAATGTGTACACCGCAGGTCTTTTATGCATTCGTGCATTAAAATCGGGGGGGCTAAAATGAATATGGAGCCCCCTGGCTAAAATGTTTGATGAAAAATCCGTTAAAAAGATAGTGGCATTCGTATAACGTTTTAAATGAAAATGTTTAGAATGAAAAGTACCTACATAAGAGTTTATCAGCAGGGATTCCTCTGGGGCTTATCAACGTCGAAAGTTACGAGAGGGATTTCCTTTCGGCCGTTTAATTTAGGAGGAACGCGTACGTAGGCGAAGATCAAAATCAAACGTGCACTTTCAGGGACGTCACGCGAGCATCTCGAACGAAACTTGGAACGATTTTCCAAGGCTCTAATCGTTTCTCACGATAGGGAATGCGACGAACGTAGATGCAGCTGACGGTGTAAGTAAAAACGTGAGAATTAACTCGATTAGCCGATAGTTCGATTTAATCCAATGCGAATCGCGAATGTATATAACCTACCTGTCTGTGTCAATGACACTCGTGAATATATGCAACAAGGTTACGTTCACATTCACACTCATTGAGCTGTTTTATACAACTCTTTCACACTTTGCACTCACACACAAATACATAAACAGATTACAAAGTGAAATAAACGAACGAATGTGTTTGTAGATACAATGAATAAATCTATTACCTGTCCATTGTATGCGCCTCGTATCTCTTAAGGTTACGCAACGGGGCTCCTTTTACGTCGGGGAACGATAGTTGTTAAAAGTTATCGAACACGGGGCGAAGTTCGCATAATTCCACGGGGATAGAGTACAAAGCCCGCGCTCACCGTGCCGGTGCATGCTCGAGTGAAACACGAGGGAGTCGGTTTATCGCGAACGGAATTGCTTCTGTCACGCAGCTCGTTCGGGTCTATCACCTCGAAAACGCGATGCAATTACGAAATTAAATACGATTTTCAAAAGGCTGATCGCGATTCGTCTCGGTACACACCGCGGCACACTCCGTTTCACTGCTACCGTCGCTTAACTGCGACGCGGACGATGGTGGCCATGACAGTAGAAATTCGACCAATCGGAATCGAATATCGAAAATACGAATTTTTCGAAAATTATTTCCACTATTTTATATGCAATTATTTTATTGAACTCGATATTCGTGTCGATGTTTCTACGGCCGTAATAACTCGGAGCGACAATGCAAACTGCTAACTGCAAAAACGCGATGCAATTACGAAATTAAAGACGATCTTTTATGCATTCGTGCATTAAAATCGGGGGGGCTAAAATGAATATGGAGCCCCCTGGCTAAAATGTTTGATGAAAAATCCGTTAAAAAGATAGTGGCATTCGTATAACGTTTTAAATGAAAATGTTTAGAATGAAAAGTACCTACATAAGAGTTTATCAGCAGGGATTCCTCTGGGGCTTATCAACGTCGAAAGTTACGAGAGGGATTTCCTTTCGGCCGTTTAATTTAGGAGGAACGCGTACGTAGGCGAAGATCAAAATCAAACGTGCACTTTCAGGGACGTCACGCGAGCATCTCGAACGAAACTTGGAACGATTTTCCAAGGCTCTAATCGTTTCTCACGATAGGGAATGCGACGAACGTAGATGCAGCTGACGGTGTAAGTAAAAACGTGAGAATTAACTCGATTAGCCGATAGTTCGATTTAATCCAATGCGAATCGCGAATGTATATAACCTACCTGTCTGTGTCAATGACACTCGTGAATATATGCAACAAGGTTACGTTCACATTCACACTCATTGAGCTGTTTTATACAACTCTTTCACACTTTGCACTCACACACAAATACATAAACAGATTACAAAGTGAAATAAACGAACGAATGTGTTTGTAGATACAATGAATAAATCTATTACCTGTCCATTGTATGCGCCTCGTATCTCTTAAGGTTACGCAACGGGGCTCCTTTTACGTCGGGGAACGATAGTTGTTAAAAGTTATCGAACACGGGGCGAAGTTCGCATAATTCCACGGGGATAGAGTACAAAGCCCGCGCTCACCGTGCCGGTGCATGCTCGAGTGAAACACGAGGGAGTCGGTTTATCGCGAACGGAATTGCTTCTGTCACGCAGCTCGTTCGGGTCTATCACCTCGAAAACGCGATGCAATTACGAAATTAAATACGATTTTCAAAAGGCTGATCGCGATTCGTCTCGGTACACACCGCGGCACACTCCGTTTCACTGCTACCGTCGCTTAACTGCGACGCGGACGATGGTGGCCATGACAGTAGAAATTCGACCAATCGGAATCGAATATCGAAAATACGAATTTTTCGAAAATTATTTCCACTATTTTATATGCAATTATTTTATTGAACTCGATATTCGTGTCGATGTTTCTACGGCCGTAATAACTCGGAGCGACAATGCAAACTGCTAACTGCAAAAACGCGATGCAATTACGAAATTAAAGACGATTTTCAAAAGCCTGATTCGTCTCGGTACACTCTGTTTCACTGCTAATGTCGCTTAACTGCGACGACGGTGGCCATGACAGTAGAAATTCGACCAATCGGAATCGAATATCGAAAATACGAATTTTTCAAAAATTATTTCCATTATTTTATATGCAATTATTTTGTTAATTTCGATATTCGTGTCACGTTGACGATGTTTCTACTGCGATAAATAGCTCGGAGCGACAGTTGGCATTGTGTTAATGGAAACTGCTAACTGCGAAAACGCGAGCGACGCTCGTTCGATAGAAGACCTCGTTATTGTTCCACCGAGGCTCGTTTCACAGAAATCCGACACACGAGACACGAACTAAATGTACAATTTAACAATAAAATCGCAGAATTACCCGAAACATATTTTTAATTATTTTAATAAACCCTGCCTTCCCTTTTTGCAGATTTAATACGAATTTATGCAATTATTTTTCTTATACTAAACAAAATACGTAATAAAAAAAAAGAGTTGAGACTCACCAGTCGAAGAATCTCCTGCCATGGAAAGTGCCATCGGACGAACCGTTCAAGTAGGGCAATTCCACACCAACGTGGGTCTCCTCGCGACCCGGCACAGGTCCCACGTATCTGACTCGACCTTGGAGAACTTTACCCTCCGGCGAAATTACCTTCACGAGGTGATCCAGCTTGAGATCCCTTGGTATCTGTCGACATGGAAACATCGGACCATCTCTTATTAATCAAAAGAGCACCCAGAACTGAATTGATCGCACGTTTCAATACTTAAATAATGAAGCACCGATCGATCTAGCTTTCATATTGAGCGATAATTACCTTTGGCAGGTAGGGTCTGGCGTCCTGAGGTGGATGCCAGTCGCGGATGAGGTCAGGTTCTGAATATCTCCGCGTACGTCTCCGCCTGGCCGTCTGTCTGTTCCAATAATCGCTACTGGACATCGTCAGCATGGAGTCGATGCTGCGTCGCAGGTAATCCTCCGCCTCGTCGATCAACGACTCCGTCGAATCGCCACTGTTGTCCCCGGCTACCAAATCCGAGCGCAGGTTCGGCAGACTGCCTCGGGTCATCGGGCATTCTGCGATCATAAAGAAAAACATTTCCTACACAAAACTTGTCCGACTTGTCGTTTAAACTGTGTTCAAATAACATAGATTATGATCAAGTTACTCGTTCTTGTAACACGAATCCTTCACAGAATGGACAGTTAATAGGCTTTAGTTAATAAAAGAACGTACCCTGGAAAGTGACTTTCGAGCGCGTTCGCTTCGGGACGTTCCTGGAGGCCTTCGAAGGCGCGGTAGGAGGGTTTACATGAGTAGGGGAGGATGGCATTGAAGACCAGGTGGGTCTCGGGGTAGACGTGGCCACTGGAACTCGCCAGGTGTCGAACGACGTCGCAGTTGCTCTCCAGGAGTGCCTGCGCGACGGGCCGCCCATGACCTCGAGACCTGGAGACGGTATCGAGGACAAGGAGCCGCGATATCTGGAGGAATAGAAATCGGTGGATAATCGACAATCGCAGGGACTCGGCAGTCCCGTCCCGGGGTTGCAACGTGGCCATAATCCACCTGGAGAGCCCAGAGACTCGCGTCGATGAACGTCCGGCGTACGAAGACCGCAGCCGCGAGAACTGAAACAAGTCTGAACGAAAAAAACCAGAAAAATTTTAATACAGAATTAAATTAAAAGCGATTAAAAGAACTGTGAACAATTCTACGTGTCTATCAACGAAGTAAACATTGAAGCGAATTAGTCATCCGAGTTAACGACGGAATTGCATTCGACGCTGGAGAATCGCGTTAGCTTCATTCGTTCGACCTTCTCCCACGCGCAGTCTAAACCATTTCCGTATACACGCCCACGTGAACGGCGAACTACGCGTTTCAGAAATACTCTATCACGTTGATTAACGTACTCTAATTTACAATGTCGCAAACTTGAATTGACTAATTAATTGTTTCTCAAGTTTCCAAGAACAGAGCAACTCTCTAGTCGTCTATCTTATTTACCTTTACAATAAATAAGAAATTGTTAAGGAGATCCTAATTTGAATTGAGGATCTACCTGTGAATGCGGATCGTGGCAGAGATGATCGGCGCTTCTGGACAGTTCCGGGACCATGCTGGTAAAACTGATGTCCGACAGCATTACTCTCCTCGCCTCGCGGGTTTTGTCCGACAGCCGAAGCCTGCCAGGGACTCCGGTCGGCAGAGCGAATTTACTGGGCAACGTGGTGAACGTATGAGCCACTTTATGCGCGAGGTAGCTCTCCGAGCGCCAGTGCGCCGGAAGTGCAGAAATGTCGGTCTGCACTCCAGACTCTCGCCTAGCACCGGTGATCCTGTCCATCACCGGCCTCAAAGGCGCCGCGCTCTTTCGCCGACTGCCCACCAAAGCCTCGCGGTGAATGATAGGTCTGTAAGGCAGACATCGTCGATTCATTGAACAATTTAATCGAGGTGCGAATTCGCTGCCGTGAACGCCATTAGACCGCCAATAATGGCTTCTGATCTAATTTTCAGCCCCGGTAATTGTATCAGAATCGAAGCCAATTTCTCACGCTGCGACATTTCGCTTCCGGCGTACAGAAAATACGAGACAAATTGTTTAAAAATTGATGACTGTTTTTAATCAAACCTCGTGCGTACTTTTCAGTGAAAAAAGTCGAGCAGCTAGAAGTTAATTAAACTACTTCCGAGTATATATTGGCGTGAGAGCCTTCTTGTAATTGTCTGACCATCGACTCTGTTCTTTTCACCTACGAGGAAACGTTTATCGCAGCTTTAAATGCTTTCTTAAATAACGTCGAGGGATCGAAGTTACCTGTAGGTGGAGGGTGGGGCGGCGAGAGTGTTCCTCCTGACGGCCTGCCTGATGGTGTTTGGATCTGGTTCCTCGACGACGCCACATTTACTGATGTCTGTTTCAACGAGGACCGAGCACTGGGACCACATTTTGTTCAACCTGGTGTTGGAGCTCTCGTCGAATCTGTCGACGCTCTCCTCGCGGTCGATGCTCGAGCTCTGAGAGGAAGCGGCCTCCTCGACGGAGCTGGTCTTCTCACCGTTGCAGACCAACGGTTCGCCCTCTGGAGACTTGGTGTATTTCAACTGCATCTGACCGGCGGGCGTGGCAGGCTGTTGCCAGGACTCGGTTTCTGTTATGGAGACGAGGTCTTCCTGGAGGCCGAGGTCGCGACACGTTTCGTCCGTCGTGAATATCAACTCGATGTCGTCGAGCTCTTCAGAATCGTTCTCGGACTGATCGTTTGGTTTCGATTGCTCAATCTGGTTCTTCCGCTGCTGCTGTTGCAGCTGGGCGTCCGGGTTGTCGCTGAACACCGAGTTGTCACCGTCGGATTTCAAGCTGAGGTCCTCGAAGTCCTTCTCTGGTACTTCTAAATGATCTAACTTTGCCTCCTCCTCTTCAGTATCCTTCGCCTTGTCGTCCCTGGACTCCGGTTTAACCGCCTGACCTTCCTTCTTACTTTCGGAATCGGGACTCTTGGGTTCCTCCGCGTTCTCCGCGTCGACTTTATCCTTGGACGCGTCCATGAGTGTGGCTGCTTCCTCTGACAGACTGATACCGTTCCCAGGGTGAGAACGACGCGTACATGCACGCTACACGTGGTTATTAATAGACGCATCGAGACACGCTCCTTTTAATTAACGCTAAACGTCACGGAGCTTTTCCGTTTACCGTCCAACCGACGAATTAACCCTTTGGCGTGACGATCTTCCAATCACGCACAAACAAAACATCACCACTGAACTCGTGAATGGAGATTTGAAAACGTGAGAGAAATAGAGCGTGGGTAAAAGCGTGAAAGTAAAAACGTTAAACGTCGTGTTAATTGGTGAGGGAGACTCACTGTTTGACGTCTTCTACTGCGAAAAGGCCGGCCTCGGGCGGCGGGCTGGTTGCAGCATCACTAGAAAACTCACTGTTCCTGCTTAGGATCCTTCGCCTAAGGACGTGATTCTCAAGGGCGAGCCTCTCGACGACGTCCACGTAACTGGAACCAGAAAACTCACCGACGGTCTCCTTAAGACGGCGCAGCTCCTCGCGCGAGGAATCCAGCGCGGACCGCAACGATATCACAGTCTGATTAACAAAAAAGAAAAAAAAGAAAACATCATTAATTAAAGAAATTGTACTCTCGATCATGTTTCAAGCAGTAATTGTTTTAATTTTCAGAATTTTCTACCGTTTTATTATTAAGAAAAATGAATGAGAATATTAGAAATTTAACATGCACTCTTATGGAGGCCAAACTTTACTATAAAAAATAAGTACTTTTTAAATGTACAAATACAAAATAAATGTTATCATCTGATAAATTAACATCTCTTAAATCGTTTAACGAAAGATTCACGAAATTGACCGTTTATTTCTGTTCGAAAATTATTAATAAAAACGTAATAAACAGTTTTCGTGTCAGCTCATCGTTAAAACTTGGCAACATCGCTTACTAGTAAAGTGGTGTAAGTTGGGCGGTAGGTTTGAACTATCGAATCTTAGATAATGATACTGTGATACGTAATGATTAGTATAGCAANCACGTATGTTATTAAAAAACCTACTAAAACTAAAACCCTAACAAACGTGCTTAACTTCGTTCGTTTCTTTAGAAAGTTTTGCAAATTTTAAAATCGCGGAGGTTCTATTCAAGGTCAATGGATCAAAAGAGGATGAAATCGATGCCAGGGTGTACAGTCACCCTTTTGTCAACCGTGTCATCTGATCAATCGCACTCAAGGAAATTAGCCGAGGTTACGTTTACACAATTAACGTTATCAATTATATCGATAATCGAGTAATTACGAGCGAGCATCGCCCGGTTCTGTTTACTCGGGAACCAAACAAACTTAAGAGAATTGGCGATTTGATTCAGTGAATTAATGCGAAATTATTTAAGGAAAGATCGACTGACCTGATGTAAAGCTCTCACGACGTCGAGTCCTGGGATTCCCGGGGATGGCAGGGTAAGCTGCAGCCCCTGGTGATGATGAGACTGGCTGCCAGCTTCAGTTTCCATGCCTCCTCCTCCCCGGCCGATATTTTTAACGAGATCTCGCCACCGCCACAGGTCATACCGTCTTTTTCTTATTTCACCACTTTAGCCACGATTCTATCGATTATCAATCGACCACACTCGACAGGCGACGGATCTTTAACGACAAAATTCATTACACTATTACACGAGAACGTTGTACAATAAGAGAATTTCTAAACAAATTCTACTACGTCTCATGTATTGCTTAACTTCGTTCGTTTCTTTAGAAAGTTTTGCAAATTTTAAAATCGCGGAGGTTCTATTCAAGGTCAATGGATCAAAAGAGGATGAAATCGATGCCAGGGTGTACAGTCACCCTTTTGTCAACCGTGTCATCTGATCAATCGCACTCAAGGAAATTAGCCGAGGTTACGTTTACACAATTAACGTTATCAATTATATCGATAATCGAGTAATTACGAGCGAGCATCGCCCGGTTCTGTTTACTCGGGAACCAAACAAACTTAAGAGAATTGGCGATTTGATTCAGTGAATTAATGCGAAATTATTTAAGGAAAGATCGACTGACCTGATGTAAAGCTCTCACGACGTCGAGTCCTGGGATTCCCGGGGATGGCAGGGTAAGCTGCAGCCCCTGGTGATGATGAGACTGGCTGCCAGCTTCAGTTTCCATGCCTCCTCCTCCCCGGCCGATATTTTTAACGAGATCTCGCCACCGCCACAGGTCATACCGTCTTTTTCTTATTTCACCACTTTAGCCACGATTCTATCGATTATCAATCGACCACACTCGACAGGCGACGGATCTTTAACGACAAAATTCATTACACTATTACACGAGAACGTTGTACAATAAGAGAATTTCTAAACAAATTCTACTACGTCTCATGTACGAGAGTACCGAATACGTATAAAAAAGTGTTACATCGTCACGATCTGCGTGAAGCTAGTCGATACGATAAACAATCCCCGAGACAATTCGATCGATTCACCATGAGAGACCATTAGAGAAACGATTGTCAATTGAAATTGTTTCGACGCCGCGGTAACTGCGCGGAAAATACCATACGGATTGATTCACTTATCCGCACGCACTTCATCGCCCTTCGTTGAGAATCTACTGGCGTTTACGGCGATGCTTGAACAGAGTTTTCCGATAACCAGTCATCGTTAGAACCGCTAGACGATGCCAATCGATACGGGATAACCGGAAGCTTTATAGATAACACTTCAACCATTTAATCTTCGTCGCCCGTTTCAAATCTATCCTACGCGTTACATTTCCACAGCACTGATTACGATTTAATTCCAAGCCGTTGGACGCGATCCACAATGCAAGCGACGCGAACGAAATCCACGCGAAATTTGTACTCGTGTCGCGACTCGAATCAATTTCAAAAATAATTTTTATCTACAAACGACGCGGCGGCTGTAATTCACGTACGAATGTCAACAATATAGCTCGAGCTGTCACTTGCTCTTTAATGCAGACGACGGAGTAGAAATATACATGCACGTTCCCAGGCTGGCCAACCGTATCGCTCAAGCGCAAGGTGCATCTTCACTAGACACGTCAATGAGAACTCCGAAAAAACATGCATTTATGATTTTAGGATAAAAATTCATTACCGAACATGCGATTTAGATAAGAATTCTTCGAAAACGAAGTATTCTTACTATTTCGTTGACGAGAGACGAAGACCGCATTGGAGGTTAATCGAAACTCCATTTTTAACTCGCGATTCGAACTGCCACGTGCGAATTGAATAAACAATTGTAAACAATTCAACTGCACTGAACGATCAATTTTATCGGGAGATCGTTCGACACAGAATGAAATGGCAACACCGCGGAAGTCCAGCTTCGATATAGTACAACCTAACCTCGCAGACTTTCTGTCTCTGTCGAACTCTCGGTTTTTCATATTCTGTACTTCAAACGTTTACCCTCGAAGCTATTATCAGTGAAAATAAGACTCGCGATTCCTAAACAGTGGTGCCAAGTCTCTCAGCATGGCTAGTATTTAAACTGTATTAAATTCGGCCGTGCCGGTAGTTGACATGCATTATAGGAAGCGATCTATATTCTATAGCTCTATCGGATTATACACGAGCGTACTATTATTCGTGACGTTGTCATTGCACAGCGAATAATAACAGTTTAAAAAAAAGATTAAGCAGCAAAAAATGCAGAGATACTCTGTCTGAGAAGAAGCAAAGATATTACGTGATGTGCTTGACGAAATTCTAATTGAAAGTCCCGAGAGCATTAACAATGGATCAAACAAATACACGAAGCACTTTGTTTGTGATTTTTCTACACTTATCGGTGCTAAACTGTGCTCACTTGACGAGCGTTTACTTAAACGACGCGTCCACCAACACTGGTGACAATATGCCAAAAATTAGCTGGTTATTTAGCGACTCTGTTGACAGTTCTAGGTATAAGAGAGCCGTAATCAACGTACCGGAAGATAGTTCGTTAATGTCGATGAGCCACCAATGTCGGCAGAATTTAAACCGCCTCTGCGGTGGCCTCAGCAGCACTAAAGACGAATTAATGCTGTTAGAATGCATTCAGAGTTTCAAGGTACAGAAACACGCTTTACTGCATCTAATGCAGAGGATTGTTTATCAACATTTTCTTGTTTTACAGCCTACAGAAGTGTCTGGCATCGACGACGACTGCCGACAAGCAATCTTGGACTACGTCTTAAACATTACAAACAACACAAACATAGAACGATTAGCTAGAAGAACGTGTGGCCAGGAGTTAGACTCGCTGCACTGTTCTTCTTCGGACGAGAAGCACGGTGCGTATCTCTCGTGCCTAATCGACAAACGGGAGGAAGTTAAAAATCCTCAATGCATCGAGTACATACAGAGATTAGAATGGATCGCGTTTAGCGATTTTAGAATCATAACTCCGTTCTCGTCGGACTGCGAGAACGATATAAAGAAGTTCAAATGCGACAAGGTACAACCGTACCGGGACATGTCCCAGGGGCAGATATTAGCTTGTTTGCAGGAGCACGTGAACGAACTACAGCTTCTTTGTAAAAGGCATATATTCCACGTGTCTGAGATCCAAGCGGAGAACATTAACTTGGACAGACAGTTGTACCTGGCCTGCGAGCAGGATCGCAGCAGGTTCTGTCCAAACGTGAGACCAGGCAGTGGTCAGGTGTACAAATGCCTGATGCAGCACAAGACCGACAGATCTATGACGACGTTCTGTCAGGAGCAGCTGACTAGGAGAGGGAAGCTGATCGCGTCTGATTACAGAGTCAGTAAAGGCCTCGTGAAAGCTTGCAAGGACGACATTAAAATGAATCACTGCAGGAGGTCTGTGGTCGAGGATAAGAACATAAGACTCGCACAAATTCTCCTTTGTTTGGAATCAGCCGCGAAGAACGGGAGTAAAATAGACGGAGACTGTCAAGCTGAGATGTTCGATCATAGAAAAATGTTGATGGAAGATTACAGATTATCACCGGAGATAGTCGACGGATGCGCGAACGACATCACGACGTTCTGTAACAGTTTAGAAATCGGCGGTGCCACGATTCATTGTTTAATGGAGCACACGAGAACGAAGAAGAAGAAATCGCGGGTGACTAATAGATGCCAAAGGGCGTTGGAGGATTTGATCATGGAAGCCGACGCTGGAGAGGATTGGAGGATCGATCCCGTTTTACGAGAGCAATGCCAGTCGGTGGTCAATCTAGCTTGTAGGGACGTACACGGGGGCGATGCTAGGGTGATATCTTGTTTAATGGAACAATTAGGTACAGGGAGAATGACGGAAGCTTGCGAGACTGCTTTGGTACAGATACAGTATTTCGTAGCCAGAGACTTTAAACTAGATCCGCAGTTGTACAGAGCGTGTAAGTTCGACGCGTCGCATCTGTGCCACGCGAGGAACGCGTGGGCCAACGATGGGAAACAGATGGACCCAGAACGAGGTCCACTAGTTTTACCGTGTCTATACAGGCACGCGTATCACCCTCAAAAGAACATGACTCTGAAGACCGACTGCTTAGAAGAGATCAGGCGCGTCATGAGGCAGCGAGCTGTAAACGTCGACTTACAGCCCGAGATAGAAGAAGTATGTCTGAACGAATTAGCTTCGCTGTGTTACGACAAAACGGCGAAAGGCGAAGAGATACTGTGTCTGCAAGACAATCTAGATCGCTTGAACAGGAATTGCAAATTGGCGGTAGGGAATTTTACAGAAGAGCAAGCGGAACGCATCGAATTAAACCCGATCATATCCGCCGCGTGCCAACACATCGTCGAGCGTCATTGTGAGGAGGTATTAAAATACGGCAAGGACGAAGGCGACATGATGGAATGCCTTATAGAACATAAAAACGATTTAGACGTGCGAGCTGATTACAAATGCAAAGCAGCTGTAGAACATTTTCAATTGATATCTTTAAAAAACTATCATTTCACTTATAAGTTTAAAGAAGCTTGCAGGCCTTCCGTTAAAAGATGGTGTCCGAAGTCGAAGACCAAAGCTGAGGTGATCGAATGTTTAAGTACAATTGTTCAAGAGGACACGATAAAAGACACGCAGCATCACGTGTCGAAGGAATGCAGGCAACAGTTAAGGGCGCAGTTGTATCAACAAAGAGAGAACATTCACTTCGATCCTATTTTACAATCTCTATGCTCGACGGATATTAAACAGTATTGTTACAAAGTAGAGCCGGGAAATTCGCAGGTTCTCGAGTGCCTGGCGGCGCACAAATCTAAACTGTCCGACATGTGCCATAAACAATTGTTCAAAGTACGGAAACAGGAGTTCCAAGACAGCTCAAGTGATTTCGCTTTGTTAAACGGTTGCCGGGGGATGGTCAAGCAGTTCTGTCACGATATCAGTCGATCGCAGGCGTTGGACTGTTTAAAAAGATACAAAGACGAGCCGTCGTTTGACGATAAATGTAAAAACATTGTAATCCGACGTATGATCGAGCAGAACACGGATTACAGATTCAATACTGCATTACAGGCAGCCTGTTCTTACGATATCAACAAACATTGCAAGGAGGTACGTATAAAAGGAGTCTTGCTTTATGCTTTATTACAGAATAATTTCGTTTCAGGTTTTATTACACGAGCCCACAGACAAGGAACTCGAAGGGAAAGTGATCAGGTGTTTGAAGATCAAATTTCGAGAAGATAAACTCATGATGAAATGCCAGAATCAAATGATTAACATACTCAAGGAGGCAGCGTTAAATTATAATTTGAATCCACTGCTAGCTACGATGTGCGCACACGAGATAGAGACTATTTGCAGGGCGGATGAAAACGACCCGGGGGCAGTGGAGGAATGCTTGAAATTGGAATTCAATAATAATAATAAAGACATGAAGGAAGGATGTCGCATGGAAATTGCTAATATAATTGAAGAAAGGAGGGCAGACATTAACGTGGATCCTTTATTGCAAAGGGCCTGCGCTATCGATGTTAATAAATATTGCAGCGACGTTCCTCAGGGCGCCGGAAGACGTGAGTTAAGAAATTACATACAAGATTTACTTGATTATTTAATTATATATAACGTTCATCTTTCTGTTTCAGATATCATGTGTCTGCAGAACGTGTTAGAGAATAATAACAAGCCTTTGAATCCTGATTGTTATAAAATGTTAACTACCAGAATCGAGATGTTCCAAAACGCGGCAGCAAAGGTAATCCTTTACGTCGTTCGTTTAACTCTTTCACTAGATATATAAAAGAGATGTAAATATACGCCATCGCAGCGT
>NW_017156497.1:584808-592038 GCF_001652005.2 Ceratina calcarata
GTATAGCCAATACACCCTTAATAGAGAACAGGGTTTAACGTTTCTGTTCGGTTTCAGTTGAACGCGCCGAGTTCTATACAGGAATTATATTCGACCGTGAATCGATCGCCGGCGAGGCGGTACTTCATGATTGTTGCCTTAACGATGATCGGTTTGATCTTCATCACCGGTTTATTTTGTGGGAGAGTGACGAGACGAACGATGTTAATGAAGAACAAGTGATAAATCAACCGGCGCGAGTCCGTCCTGAAACCTCTTCGGCTTGTAATTATTAAATAACAGAGACGATTTGTGAGAATCCGGGTGGAACATACAAGTGTTTATACTCGCGAGATATCAAACATGCGAAATACATATTACGGGACAGAAGAATAATATCGTTTTTATATATTTTTTTTTCGTTTTAACGTATATGTAAAAGGGTATATACATATAAGATATTCACATATTGTGTCCACGATTCTACGATGTCATTCATAGTATCATCTTAAGTGTAAAGAAAATGTCTGAATGGGACGAGTGTATCGAGCGTTTTGCGACTGAGCTAGATTTTAACGAGACGTTAACAGAGTACATAACGAACGTGTATGTTCTCCGTTAATCAGAGATGATGACGACGATGAAATTTTATGTCAATATTCTATACATTTGTGATATATAACAAATTAGCAAAGGATAATAAAATGGCGACATTTTATTGCAGGTAGAACCGAGATTATTTGGGCACAAATTACCTTGGTCTTCCATTTTTTAGAGAATGTAATTTGCGTTTGTCAAAAAAAGGATTGTGCTCAATAGCCGACGATTAAAAATCTGCTAGATTAAGGGACAAGACCAAATATTATGTTACAGATGACTTGGAAACTGTAGTTATAGTCAGTTGGATCAGGTAATAAATTTTCTTTACAATGTCATTCTGATTTTGTACGACCCAAGCATATAAAATTCGATGGAATCGAAGACAGTCTCTTAAGAGGTCCGTTGAAAAATCGCTGACAAAGAGTCGTCGTTCCGCAAAAGGAAAAGAACGAACGAACGCGTCTGGTTTTACTTTTACGGCTTCCATTTTAAAGTTCGAACGGTGCTGCAACGGTCGTTGAGGGCGCGACGGTTGCTGGAAAAGCCACGAGCGGTTTGACTGTGTATATGTAACGTCGAAAACGTTTGTAGCGCAGGTCCGCAACGTTGTTTGCGTTGCACGGAGAAAATCCTAGTAGCTAGTAGTACACTAGTGTTGTGAGAGATCGTAAATCGTGTTTCAGTGTCTGGGATGATAGTTGCGAAACGTTCGGTGGACGTGAGTCTCGTTGACCGACCCGAGGGATGATCCAGTGGAATTGATCCTGGAGGTGCGTCGAAGGACACATATGTATCGTTCGGATCTTCACAGGGAGATTCGCGTTTATGCGGCGGAGGTCGGATCGGCGATGTACACGACGTAGGTGTGGCGCGTAAAAGAGAGAGGAGGCACGTATGGGTTTGTAATGAAGAGGAGAGCGACGAGGTTGAATTGGATTAACTTTCCCCGTTTTAAAAGCCGATCGATCGACCGAAAGTAATCCGGGGACGAGTAAAATCTGGCTGACTTGGCTCGGCCTGTAAAATCTATTTCTCTCTGCTTGGTAAATATCGTTTCTCTCGCCTCGTAACACACCGTGTGGGTGCGTGTGCGTGAGCGTACCGTGTCTGCGCCTATGCGTCTCCGTTCGCCGAGTCGTGGCGATCGGCCGCGACAACCTTTGGAGGGAGAGGTTTCGTACCGAGTCACTGGGCTGGTGGCGCGTGTATACACGCTCTCAGGAGCGCGCGCGCGCGCGTCTCTCGTGTGTTGTCACGCGCGCGCATTAACGGAATTCACGATCGGACACACGGGTACTCTCAACAAATGTTTAAATGGACGCATCGTCCATCATCACCCAAGTGTCGCGGGATGACGAGCTAGGCCAGTTTAACAATGGGAAAGGTAAGCGGCCCCACCGCCAAGCGACCTCCTCCTCACCGCCCCCCTCCCCCTTCCTTCCATTCGTTTATTTTTCTCTCGATCGTCCACCCAGATGCTGGATGGAATCTGCACCTGTTACGGACTCCTCACCTAACTTCACCTCTCGCCTCCTCTTTTCCTCTCGCCCTCGTTTTCTGCCTCTGGCCTCGCCTCGTTTTACCTCGTCCCCTTCCCTCTCCTCCGCTGTTTTCTTTCACCCGAGTGTCGCGTGTTACTTATTTGATCATACCTTACCGCTCGTCACGACGTTTCTAAACATCGACGATGAAAACAACGCCGAACGGAAACGTTCCCCTCCGAGCGACGAGAGCAAACATGTTTACGTTGCTCGGTCTCACGTTTTACTCTCGCGTCCTCGCTTGCACGTCTAATAATGTCTATTATATAAAACTAGCCGATCGACGGCAGATGTTTCGAACGAAATTGCTGACAGAGCCGTTCGGAAAGAGCTACGGGAAGACGGTGTCCACCGATTTACAAGACGTAATTTTTTGCCTAAACGCAGCCCAGTTACCGCAACAGAATGAAGTGGCCAGCAGCAACGGTCCAGCAGCCGGTGGCAAAAAGCCAAGAGGGCGTGGACTACTGCGATCTCTGCTCTGCTGTCTCGGCAGGGGACGGGGGAGCAGTTCGAAGAGCTCGAAGACTAGCTCGCTGCAGGGCGACGGGCACGGATCGCCCTCGCTAGGCACCGAATCACCGCGGTTCCTACTACCGCCTGTACGACACCAGGATATGCACAAGAAGTGCATGGTGATTGATTTGGATGAAACGCTAGTGCATAGTTCTTTCAAACCGATCAACAACGCTGACTTTGTTGTTCCTGTAGAGATTGATGGGACAGTGCATCAAGTGTATGTTTTAAAGAGGCCTTACGTGGATGAATTCTTACAGAGAATGGGTGAACTCTACGAGTGTGTATTGTTCACAGCGAGTCTGGCAAAGGTACATAAGCATCGAGTGGTTTCTAGAACACAAATGAACGATTAGTATCTAAGATTGTATCAACTGTTTACAGTACGCCGATCCGGTAGCAGATTTGCTGGACAGATGGGGAGTGTTCAGAGCGAGACTGTTTAGAGAATCCTGCGTCTATCACAGAGGGAACTATGTGAAAGATTTGAATAAGCTAGGACGGGATTTGCAACAAATCATCATCGTCGACAACAGTCCTGGCAGTTACATCTTCCATCCAGATAACGCGGTAAGTTCTAACGAAAATAGAGAGAAAGATGAGAGAGTTTGATATGCTTTTGTTTCTGTATAGGTACCGGTGGCGTCTTGGTTCGACGATATGACGGATTCGGAGCTGTTAGACCTGATACCGTTCTTCGAGAAACTGAGCAGCGTGGAGAACATTTATACAGTCTTGTGCAATAGTAATCACCCTTACAATCAAGTACCTCCGGTTGTACAGAACAGCCCAAGCCCAGGACCAGGTCTGCTGGGTGCCTCCTAGCCCCGCCTGAACTCTGGCAGGCTGGCCAGTATCGTAATCGCTCAATGTGCTCTGAGAAGAATCCTCGCGGGATTGTTCCGCATTGCCAGCTTATTGTGCGACGGCGGACAGCTAGGAATGACCCGCTGAAACGCTGGGCCGAGACACGATTACCCGGAAACGAGGAGAATACTCCGCGCCCTACACACGGTTCACAGGCTGCTTTCTCGTTGGCTTATCCTCCCCCCCATTGAGCAAGTTGTCCACGACGGATACGACGACGAATCTTTCACCTGAGGAAAATCGAAATAGCTCAATTGGTTCTAGCGACTAAGAGAACTCGTCCGATCGAAACGGGACAGACTTTAAATATAACTTATTGGTTGCGTAATCTACGCGCGTGTTTCCGTGTCTGGTGTACTCAAGAAGAGGAGGAAACAGCACTGGTCACCAGTGAACGCGGAAAAACAGTGAACCGAACGTTTTTTATCGGGGTAAGTGCATGAAATTTGGATTTACACTTAGAGAAAATCGTCCGGGATAATCGGCTGGATACATCGAGTCGTTTGGATGGACCGTTCAAATCTCTCACCTCGACGTTAGTTGATCCACTTTCGCATTGCTTTTAAGCGAGTCTCTCGTAGCGTATCTAAATAACGAAATTAGCTAGCTTTTATATCAAGTTGATGAGGCTGACAATTCCAAATAGTTACGAATCGATCGTTCCGTGGAATTAATCGATGATTTTTGGTTAATTTCTTATTGAGACATTCGCGACTAATCAAAAGTATCAAACCTTTCGTTTACCGCGTGTATAAAAAAGCATGGGAATTGTTGAAGATAAAAAGAAGGTTAGGTCAATGCATATCACTATTTCCCTCCAGGCAATCGCGTGGACGATGAACAAGCGTTACGTTAATTAATCATTAACAAATTAGAATTACGTAGAGAGACGTCGGAGATATATAGACACAGTTTACGAATGTAAATACGTTTTACTAACAGAGATAGCTGTCGTTATACGCTTAATTCGCGCGTTAAAACAATGTAAATGTACAGAGAGAGAGAGAGAGAGTACCGCGCGTTATACTTTCGCATCCATCGAACTGTCGTTACTCGTGCCTTTTTTCATTTTATTCATAAATCGTCGACGTTAAAACGACACTTCGCCCATTTAACGCGAGAACTTGCATCAAGAATTGATTAGGAATTTGATAATGTATCACGTTTTATATACATAAGCCGGAGATTTTATTGGCCGTCGATCAAGAAAGTATAACCAGACATAATAGGTTCGTTTTTAACTTTAGTTTTTAATACCAGTTTCTCTTTACTGATACTTATCTAATGTTACGTTGTTATTTATCGGTGAACGAAAGCTAAGCCTGACGTTTTATTATAGTTAAAAGGGCTGGGGTTTACAGAGTTAAGAATATTATACAACAATAAGTCGTATACACATTGCATAATACATATTAAATGGCTTCCAACTCTTACACGTTCTGTTAGTTTCAGATTTCTACACGTTATGTGACCGGAACAATCGATACTATTATTGATTATGGTCATATAATAATAAACAAGTGTAGGTAGATCGAAATTTATCAATTTCTGACAATTTTTTATATATAAGGTGTGCGAAAACTAGTGTAAGATATTGAAATCCGAGGTTCCTGATTTTAAACAACATTTTTTTTTAGCTAAAAAGTTGTCCGAGATGTGGTTAAGGAGTTATTAACAAGAAACAAAGGAACTACATGAATAACAATGCAAGGAAATGAATAACAATTAATATATTTAATTGTTATTCAAATGGAATCGATAGGGAAGTGATAGATTGTTGATAAACCGGGCGTCCGGATCCAACGCTTCCGATTCATAGCTCGCTCCAATCGAGCGCTCTGATTGATCAGGGTTTTTCAACTCCTCAACCACGCTTTGGACAACTTTTTCGCTAAGGAAAATGTTTAAAATTACGTCAAGAACCATTTGAATATCTTACACTAGTTTTGGGACATTTTAACGATGGAATAAGCAATTTGTATATAAATGTTGAAACTTTATACTTAGATTATTATTATTATTATTATTATTATTATTATTATGATTATGATTTGAAAAGGAACAGCATACTATGGAACATTTGTACTTAGTAACCGTACCTCGCCACCTCGTATAATAATTGCTTTAATGTTTTAGGGAGAGAAAGATAGAAAGAAAGAGAGAGAGAGAGAGAGAATCGTTTCTTAATGATTGTTTATACACGTTTTTAACGAGAGATTATGCCGAGGTAACGGGCATCGAAACGACTCGAAGCGGTGCACCTTCTTTTCGATATTGCGTATACAAGGCATGGGAACCAGTTGAAATCTGAGACAGTGTTTTTTAAATGCCGCAATATATCTTTTATAACGTTCTCGTCTACTGGCAGTCGTAAATTTAAGATACCGAGCGATTACTACGATGACAGTGTGTACACGTTCCCGTGAAAAGATTCCCAAGGAACCGACGTTCTTTTCCCCCGTTATCGCCGGGGGACCTTCGATAACGAGACTCGAACATGGAAAATATCAGAGAAACAGAGAGAAGAACAGAGTTTAACGTTGCATATGTTCGATGGGAGATTTCTTATCGGGTCTCGACGTTTCATATACACATACACACACGCGGTGTACATGTAAATATGTCCCTGAGCAACCGTGATGTCGTGCTTCCGTAATTAATTAACATTAACAGTCGGATCGTAACGATTTGTAAGCCGGAGGACGGGCCCGGGAGGGGGCACGTCCGTCGATTATCTTTTAACCGATGTAATCAACGTTTCTTTTGCCGTGTTTTTAATCTCTCCAAGCATTTTACTTTGTTTTCTTTTAATCGTATATCCTTAACGCTATGCAAGATGTTTAACACGATATGTAAAACTGAGCACTGGGAAAACTGTGTTTAAAAAGTGATACGTAATTAGGTGTAACGAATATTTAGGTAGTCGAATTAATTTTTAATATAACTTTTGTACAGCCGATAGATGCGTACGTAAGAAACGTTCTCTCGTGTTTTAATCAAATTAACAAATCGTTTTACGTAGCTCGGTTTTCTCAGTGCTTAAATGGAAAATCAGCGACGACCGAACGTGTAAGGGGATGATGAATAGCAAGGGGGAGAGAAGAAGGGTGCGCGTGTGCCTGCGTGTATGTACGACACAAAGTTGCGTCTAGTTTAAATAAACGATGAAAGAGAGAATAATAATGGTAAACAGCCGTTCGCCGAGCGACGGCTTAATCGAAACTTTTTATATACGAGAAACAAAAAGAGCGTAGGAGGAGGAGGAGGAGGAGGAGCTCTTCAGTTGTTGCCCTGTTGCACACTGGACGATTGATAGATTATTATTATTATATTATTATACATATACATATATTGTACAAAAGGGATAATTCGTCACAAACTGAATGAAATTTGTTAGGGTTCGACGAGATTTTGCATGAGAGGGAGAGAGAGAATGTGCATGTATAAAAGGAAACGATTGAGTAAAGAAAAAAAAGAGAAGAACGACAACAACCGACAAACATAATTAACGATATTGCCTTGATTTGTAAATAAAAAGAACTTAATTACTTCCACTAAAAAAAAAAAAGAAACCCTTTTCTGCGGATACCATGCGGGCTCACCCCCACCTCCCTCTTCGATTTCGTATGTTTTCTACTGATAAAAAACCGCGGCTGATTTTTTAACAGCGAGAATATTTTGTACAGTTACGTGTGACGTAAAATAAATATTATATATATATATTATA
>NW_017156497.1:592146-594350 GCF_001652005.2 Ceratina calcarata
AATCACGGACGCTTCTCTTCGTTGGCCATTTTGGATTTCTAACCAATCAGAATATAATCACGGACGCTTCTCTTCGTTGGCCATTTTGGATTTCTAACCAATCACGCTTCTCATATTAGGAGAATATGAATCAAAGTAGGTAGCACTAACTCCTATTGCTGACGTCACACGAGGAGTTAGTGGAACTTCCTATCACTTTATATTTGCCTAATACAGAGTGTGTATTTCGAGCCGATTCCGCTAGATGGCGTTAGTATAATTAGAAAATACTTCAACACCTTTTCTCTAAAAATATTTAATCGTTCCCTGTTATGTATTCAGACAAAATGTGCGAAAGGAAAATAGATTCAATTAATTTGTCCTCTACTGGGACTTGGATATGCGGATTGCATGGTGTCAACGCAGCTGACGTGCATTGATAAACATATTAAAAACTCTTCTCCGAAATACGATTTATGTATTAAAAAACAAATTCAATATGCTATTAGTTTCAATCTTCAACCTGAGAATCACGTTCCACCGCGAGACGAATATTTATCATTTAAACACGTGAAAACTACTATTCTAACCTTTGAGGTTATCCACCGCGAGATTAAAAATGAACAATTTGACAGACGCACATTGGTTCCCCTTGGCGTCGCAGGGTAACATTTACTCATTGACGAAACTCTGTTCCGTCAACGGTTCTAACAAAGTGTTAGTGGCTTCATTAAAGCGGAAAATATATTCCTGCGAATGCCACCTGATGCAGAATCTGCATTTACGGCCACTGGTCAAAGAACTGCTCTTCACATACATTCCCAGTATGTAAATGAAAACGACAAAGAAGATTACAATTTTCTAAACATGTTTTATTAACAGGTGGTGCAGAAATTATATCTATTGACGCTTATAATAAATCCGACGGTGGCGATGGATTCGTCATTGGAATAACTATCCTAAAAGCGAGCACAGACACTTCTGTAGAAAGATATTTAAACATTTACACAGAAGGTGCAGTGGACGGGGACGGAGACGAAGCGAGTTCTATCGAAGCCATAGCACAAAACTGCCTCATGGTGGAACTCACGTACACTCCTTATCATTTGTACCATACGATACTCCCACAACAAGATTCCCCAAACGAGGTAGAGAAGATTTAAAATGCACAGCATGTTCAAAGGGGATATTCCTACATGATTTATTGAATTCACGTCCTACAGGTTTTAAAGACCCGCAGTATTAATCGTTGAAAATGTACCCAGGTCGTGTGGCTGCTCTCTGGCAGTGATTACAAGATTCACATGATCAAGGAAGATAAATTGAATCATGGCTATAGCGAGTCTCCGATTGAGAAATACTTTCCTGAGCTGCACGACATTCAAGGAATCGCTATATGGATGAACATCTACTATTATGATAACTGTAATTGGTACGAATTCCTGAATCTTTCAGTTTTGTATACATTTTAATTGATTTATGTTTGATTAGGAGGCTCACAGTGATCGGCTGTGAATGCGGACTGGTTATCGTAGCTATAACTAACGTTTTAGAATTGAAAATATGCGAGAGATGGAAATTGAGGTACGACAGGCCCATCTCCAGTGTGTCTGTCTTCCCATTAAAGAATAATATCGATAAACCTTCGTTCGTTAAATCCAAAGGTAATTAATACTGAATTAGATCCTTGACAGAATGAAATATCTTTGCTATTCACAGATTCAGATTGCCCAACGAAGGATCAGGACACTAAATTAAACGTTGTTGTTGTGAACACTTACAACGCAGTTGTTTTCATGTAAGTAGAATGAAACTCTGTAATTTAATTAAAGATACTGATGTACTTTTTTTAATTAGGGACGTTTTGAATAATGGAATGGATAATGATATCACGTTGACTGGCAGTGAAACGTCTGATTGCATTCTGTGTTCCTGCATAGCTGATATAAATATGGATGGTCAGAATGAAATCCTGTTAGGAACTTATGGGCAAGAAGTACTGATATTCTCTTTTGTCAATGACACGTGGGAATTGATTATTAGGAAACTGTTCGACGCTCCTGTTCATTCGATATGTTATATGGATATCACGAATGATGGTATGAAGGAGCTGATTGTACTTACACAACGAGGAGTGCATATATTGCAGCACAATATTACGGATGTTAAAGTTAAGTGGAGGAAACGATTTAAAAAATTTATAGAGGAAAGAATATAAACGATCA
>NW_017156497.1:596846-608332 GCF_001652005.2 Ceratina calcarata
TTCCTATATACTAGCATTTAAATTTGCATATATTATATCTCGAATACGAATGACAAAGACAGCAGACGCCATTCGCTCGTGCATTTGCTTACAACACTATCGTGTTTTAGGTTATCTATCAACGTACTCGTCGAAAATCCAAAGAAATTCGAAGAGTTTACAAATATTTATCGTACAAACAAATAAATATTCAACATTTAATCATTCCTCGAACTACAACAGACCGGAATTTCAAATTTGGTAAGAAAAATCAATTCCTACATTATTATTATCACTTATAGGTTACCCATACCCTTCAAATTGCAAGATATACAAAAATATCTAATCGTTGACTGAAAAAACCCTAACCAATGTTATAATATTACAGAAATTGAATGCAGAGAATTGTTTCTTTAGAAAAAATGGAATCTGATTACGAGGAAGATCGTGGGACGTGGACAGAAGAGATGGGGAAGGCAGAGGACTGCGGGGCAGAGGACAGTTTAGAGAATCCTCAAGAAATATTAAACGAATGCTTAGACAAATTCAAAACGCCTGATTATATCATGGAACCAGGAATATTTACACAACTCAAAAGGTATAAAACATCCAAAACCATTCCTGAATATCCATAATACCTACGCTTCTCTTTATTCAGATATTTCCAAGCTGGTGGAAATCCGGAACAGGTGATAGAGTTGTTGTCAAAGAATTATACAGCCTGTGCTCAGATGGCAAACCTTCTTGCCGAATGGCTGATCCTTGCCGGAGTGAAAGTCACAGACGTGCAAGCAATGGTGGAGAACAATTTAAAGGATATGATATTAAAGACGTTCGATCCGAAGAAGGCAGATAAAATCTTTACAGAGGAAGGAGAGGTACGTTTCTCATATATAAGCTCTCCTTTGCTGTGCAGGTATAATTAAAAATATTTCAGACTCCTGCATGGTTGACGGAAATGATTCAACACCCCACGTGGAGGTCACTAATTTACAGACTAGCAGAAGAGTACCCAGACTGCCTCATGTTGAACTTTACTATAAAAGTAATTAATTTAATAATAAGAATCTAATTTATGCAGCTTTTGTTCAATTTTCAAGACTCAATCTTTTCTAGTTAATATCCGACGCTGGTTTCCAAGGCGAGATTACAAGCATTTCGACAGCAGCGCAACAGATTGAAGTATTCTCAAGAGTATTAAAAACTGCAATCGCTGGATTTTTGCAGAACACAGAAAACTGGCAGTCGAGTATACAAGAGTGTGCAGTTAGTATCTCGTACCATTTACACATGAATTCTCGATATAGAATCTAAATTATATATCTGTGTTTCTAGAAAATGGTGTGCCATGGGCAGCACACTTACGTCTACAGTCAAGTGTTGCTACAGATTCTTGCACAAGAACCACGCGGAGGATTCATGATGAAAAGGCTGTCTCAGGAAATCACGAAATGCGCTCAACAAAAGTAAGAGACTCGATATTCTAATAAATTTGTACATAAGAAAGTCTATAAAACGTTCGTTTCAGTCACCACGACGTTACGCCGATAACTATGGCACTCAACGGAGCGTCTGGCAGTCCAAGCGCATGCCAAGCACTGGTATCAATGCTCTCGCGAAACGCTTTGAACCCAGCAGACATCAGCGTGCTGTTCCGAAATTATTCCACAGCGGAACCACCGCCTATAGAACTAATTCGTAACCCGCAGTTCCTGGAGCTACTAGTCGACGCACTGTTCAAACCGGGAGTGAAAATCAATCCCGAGCATAAATCAAAGTACATATATTTATTAGCATACGCAGCCAGCGTTTGTGACATCCCTGCTAAAAAGGGGCACGCGAGGAAACTGAATAAAGACGAATTGAAAACGACTATCCAAGCTATAGAGAAGGTTCACAGTATTTGTAATATTAATAAAGGGTCTACGGAGTTAATAGCAGAACTGCAGACTTTGTATCAATGCATAAGGTACGTTTGCATAAATAATATGCGATAGTTCGTTTTATTTATTATATAGGATTCTATCGATTAACGATTTTCTTCAGATTCCCTGTTGTAAGCGTGGGTGTGATCAGGTGGGTCGAGTGTACCGTCACCGAGGCATCGTATTTTAAATTATGCACCGAACACTGTCCTTTACATTTAGCATTACTTGATGAGGTGGTAGTTTGCCACGCTTTGTTGCACTCTAAAGTGCTGCAGCTCCTCGTGCGATTGTTCGAAAGTAAACAAGACGAATTGGAGATACTAGTACAGGTAAGGATATCACAAATTTAAATAATGTAAGAACTATTCATGTAATTATTTACGTTTCACAGTTGGAAATGAAGAAAATGTTGATCGATAGAATGGTGAATTTACTGAGCAGAGGCTGCGTGGTGCCTGTCGTCTGTTATATAAAACAGTGTTGGCAACGCGGAGACACGGACGTGTCGTTAATTAGGTATTTTGTTACAGAGGTACGATTATACAAAAACGAATGAATGAATGAATATAGGAATTCGGATTTTGCATTCTTAAATGGTTGCAGGTTTTGGAAGCGATAGCTCCACCATACACAGCAGAATTTATTCAATTGTTCCTGCCTATGGTGGAGGACGAAGAAATTACAGGAACTATGCGCGGTGATGGGGACAATGATCTTGTTTCGGAATTCATAGGTGAGGTTTTCTAAAACATTTTAAATAAATATTAACGTTAATATTTACTGCGTATTTTTTTCTAGTACATTGCAAAGCGCATTGCCCGACGATAAGATGATCATTGAAGAATTAAGGAACTTGGATGGAATCAAGAAAAATAGGTCCAGATAGTACAACATGTTTTTACTTTATCTGTGAATATCGGACTGATATATATGAACTACTGTTTCATTCAACATCTTATTTGGTGTTTAGTGGGCACGTGTGCAATTGTATATACCGAGAGCACGATCATTTCCTCCATCGATTTGTGATAACATAATTTACGTCTTCTCTGTAACAAAAACAATCGAGATCGTCAATCGTTTGAACGAATCATTGGACTTGTCACAGGGTTAGATGTACTCAACAATAAAACGATTAATGACTGAGAAATTTGTTATTTCAACTCCAAAACCTTTAAAGTGAGTTTCCATGCAGCGAATAGAAATTTGTAAAACGAATTAGCTGCATTTACTTGAAAAATAATCAATCGCTGCACGATTTTTCACGTTTAAGCATGCATGGGAATTATCAAACGACACTCTGTAGAAAACTAACCTAACTAATTTCTATAACTTACAACTTGAAACGAATACCTATAGCCTTTCAGCTGTAAGAGAAATAAAGAATGAATCCCACCCGAAATAAATACGCGACACGACGAAATTATACAATGAAATAGAACAGAATTGGAAATTAATGAATAATAATAATAATAGAAAAGTACATACTTGCAGGTCTACCGTCCTTCCACTGCGTGATTTTCACGCTCACCTCGTCGCGTTTCCCAGCCTCTGTTCTTAAATCTGCCTTAAGAGCCTGTCTGACGACTCGGGCAGCTATTTGAGAGTAATTGATATAACTGAAATTCGAACAAAAATTACATAACATTGGCGATTCGACATCGCGAGAAGGAATCGTCGGTGAATACTCACTTTAAACCGGCTTGCCTCCACGCAGACATTCTTATTGATGGGTTTGTTTAAACTTGTTTAATCGTAACGGAACTTTGGAAATAATACGTGACACCTTGCGTTTGAACGAACCTCGAATATGCACAGAAATCACCTGACTGACGTACAATCGTTCGCACGCCGAAAAAACAAATGGCCGACGCTCAGCGGAGTGGGGGGTCACGTGACACGCGCGCAGATTCAATTCGTTTTTGTTCCTAAAAGTTGACAACACTGCTCGCGATATAGAGGGCCTATCGATCGACCGCCCGATACTATAGATATCTCACTTGCTCAGAGGGACGGAGGGACGTCCTATGATCATTCCCATCCCGCTTGACACAGTTTTTTCATTTTTTATTAAACCCTTCTGAGTCGTGCGGTGAGTTTCATTCGTTACAATAAATAATGATTAAAATACTTAATTAAACGGGTATGTGAGAAACCGACGATGTTATAAAAAAAAGAGTGAACTGTAAGCACAAGTTGGTGTCCATTGCGATTATGTAAAGCAGACAATATTCTGTGATTTAACAAATTATTCCACGTTTATTTATGTTCCCATCGTGAATTTTTTTAATATAACTTCACTTTTTATCTCATCTCTCTGACTTTTGACTGTCTCAAGTCGCGTCTCTGTCATACAAACGATATCGAAAAATTGAAAAGACAGCTGAACTCGTTTCGAACACTACAATAATTATTATGAATTTAACGAAACGGTTCACTGACAAACATAATTATTAGCTTTAAGTTTAATGAAAATAGGATTAGAGATGAAATTCATCTCTTCTTATATTAAGTTTATGATTTATTAATATAAGTCTTATGTAATTTATCGTTTTATTTTTCAAACCTTGAACGACCTCGCTGGTAAGTTCGATTCAAGTTCAACAAACAATGCTAGCCATGCTGTAATTCATATTTTAATATAGCAATTTGATTTGATTTTAATTTTCCTAAGTTGTAAGTTTTACAAAAACGGTAGGAGTAATTTATAAGTATTAAGTATTCGAAGCGTCTGGTAGAAGTATTATAATAGGTATTAGAAATGAGAAGCAGTTTTTGATATATGAATTCTATTTCCAGGGACTGAACCGAAAATGTTTTCGAATCGCATGACCGCAATCGTGCGGCTGGCTGCACAGCAGCAGCAGCAGCAGCAGCAACAACAGCAACGAGGCATGGCGACTTTGAAGGCGATTTCTATAAGATTGAAATCAGTGAAGAACATTCAAAAGATCACCCAGTCTATGAAGATGGTGTCTGCGGCGAAATACAACAGAGCTGAGAGGGATTTGAAGCAAGCGAGACCACTCGGAGTCGGTTCAAAGCAGTTTTACGAACAGGCGGAAATCCAAGCACCGCCAGAAATGGAAAAGAAACTCGTAGTCGCTATTACGAGCGATCGTGGTTTATGCGGAGCCGTGCACACGGGAGTTTCCCGTAACATCAGAGATGCACTTTTAGCTGATCCGAAGGAGCGCGAGAATACAAAGATTATATGCGTCGGGGAGAAATCGCGAGCGATATTGTCACGTTTGTTCGCTGGTAATATATTATTCGTCGCTTCTGAGGTCGGCCGCAAGCCGCCGACGTTCAACGACGCTGCCAAAGTGGCGATCGAAATCATGAACAGCGAGTACGTTCATCAAACTTAAGACCTCTTGTATTAAACGATTGTTTAATGAATCAAATATTTGCAGGTACGCTTATGGTTCTGGCCGCATCGTGTACAACCGATTTAAGTCCGTGGTATCGTACGCCGTGGACCAGCTGCCTCTGTTCGACAAGAACGCAGTTGTCACTGCCCCTAAAATATCGATTTACGACTCGCTGGACGAGAACGTGATTCAGAGCTACTTAGAATTCTCCTTGGCGTCTTTGTTGTTCTATTCGATGAAGGAAGGAGCCTGCAGCGAGCAGTCGAGTCGCATGACTGCTATGGACAATGCCAGCAAGAATGCGGGAGAGATGATAGATAAACTGACTTTGACTTTCAATCGCACTCGACAGGCTGTAATTACTAGGGAACTGATTGAAATTATCTCCGGTGCCGCTGCTTTGGATTAAAGAGCGAGGGAACCAGCAGCATAGTGTTGCGACGTAGATTTAAAATTGGCTACCTTGCGATCAGGCACTCGAGTCCAGCAATATTTATGAAACGTGGAAATAAACTTGTTAACAAACACATTTTGTTGCAATTGTGATTAAAACTGCCAAATAAAATCCATCGATTCTGTTGATTTTTTGTACAACCTATTATTATAATAAAATGATATTCGTTTTATTCTGTATCTGTTCTGTGCATTCTTGTTTTCTCTATCCTTCTCGCACGGTATTCCTCTCTTTCTCTATCTGTAGCTTGCCAGGTGGCGGCATTCGTACTAGGATTAAACGTGGTTAAGCATCGAGCACGTGTACCTCAGAACGTCACAATAAACATTATGGAAAAACATAGAAAACCTAACGTTATTCTCGAAGAACACGGCGTTCCCAATGTAAGTTATTTTAATTCCAATACATCTCTGAATAAAGATTTACTATTTATGTATTTCCTCAGGCGTCTGAATACACGAATTATGAACCTGATCGTGACTGGAACCTGCAGAATTTTCGAAAAGTAATTGGAGTTCAAACATTTCCTACTTGAAATACAAACGATTTTTCTTATACTCGATTATTTGCAGATATTTAAGATTCAGGTTATCAGGGAATCCGAAGACGAACGAGAGTTGGAATTTGACCTGATAGGATACCCGCTTAGTTTTGTTAATGCCTTTCGTAGAGTGCTTTTGAGCGAAGTCCCAAGCATGGCTATAGAGAAAGTTTATATTATAAATAACACGAGTTTGATTCAAGATGAAGTCTTGGCTCACAGGTAAAGTTATCAAAAATTCTTGCTAGTATTTCATTTTTATAATATGATGTTGTTGATAAAGGCTGGGATTGATACCACTTCGAGCTGACCCACGATTATTCGAATATCCCTCTTCGGGTACCAAGGACGAGGACGAGGTCAGCGATCAGGATACTTTGAGGTACGAACTGAAAGTGTCCTGCACTTGGGATCACCAAGCTCCAAAGGATTCAAGGAGGACGACAGACATGTACAAAAATAGCAATGGTATGAACGAGTATTTAAATAATTAAAGAGAATTTAACGAGGAATCATTTGTCTTTTAGTATATAGCAAAGATATTAAATGGGTTCCTATTGGACGTCAAGCTGAAATCTATTCTCGAGGTGCCGAGGACTTAGGAGTGTTGGAAGACGATATTTTATTATGCAAAATGCGTCCTGGTCAGGAGATTCATGCTTTCATGCATGCAGTCAAGGGGATTGGAAAGGATCACGCTAAATTCTCCCCAGTAGGCAAGTCTACATTATAAAAATCGAAGTTGGAATAAAAATTACACTTAAGGGCAGCAAGAAATCATTTTGAAGCTCTGTTATCCTCCCTAATTTCGTTTATTCTTTACTTTAGCTACTGCGTCCTACAGACTTCTGCCACAGATAGAATTACTGAGGCCAGTCAGAGGAGAAATGGCAGAGCGATTGAAGAATTGTTTCAGCCCCGGAGTAATTGAGATAGTCGAGAGCAGATCAGGCGATCCTAATTCTAGAGAAGCAAGAGTGAAGAACGCCCGTTACGACAGTTGTTCAAGGAACGTGTATCAACACGAGGACCTCAAAAACTGCGTACGATTAAGCAGAGTACGAAATCACACTATTTGTAAGTATCCAGAATATTCATAAGGTAAAGGACGTAGTACCTGGACACTTTTGAACATTTACCTCACTTATTTTTAACATCATTTTGTATAAAAAACATGTCTTATTTTACAGTTACGATTGAATCAGTAGGAACCTTGCCGCCGTCTGTGTTATTCGTCGAAGCAGTTAAAATACTGAAAGGGAAATGTAAAACATTTTTAGAAGAGCTCGATAATATAGGAAAATAAACTAAAGATATGAAACCATCTCCTCATTGTTATTATAACCTGTCCCAGTAGATAAAAATGTCAGTTGCATTGGTAGATAAAATATTTGTATGAATAATGAAACGTAGAGGTTATCTTATTTCCACGTGACTGAAACAGTCGCTGTTCTCCATTATATCTTATCGATAAAGTAATAAACGAGAATAAATACGAGTTTTAATCCGATTCTAACGAGCGTCAGGTAGCTCCGTGTCACTTGCACGTTTCGTTGCCATGTGGCATAACGAATTTCTCTCGGCTGTTTGTTACATCACAGAGAAACCTCTTCCAGCAGCAGATTGAAGAAGCGTGGCTTTTACGTCTTCCATTCGAATACAATGGGGCCGGGATTCTTCCGATGGAAATTGATCGGCTTGATAATATTAGCGCTACTGTTATGGCAGGCGACGAAAGTGTTGATGAACATCGCGCAGGAGAAATCTGCGATCAAAGGTAAAAAAACGACACGTTCGCGAATAAAAATCACGTTTGATTAAATTCTTCTACCGTCGGGAGTAAAAACGTTTTCATTTTCTTGCGATCGTGTCATTTTCTTGATTCGCTCGGATATCTGCTAAGCTTTGTATAGCGCAGCTTCAGGACGTCCAGCTGGTAACGATAAATCAGGAGGCTGAACGGAGACAGCAGAGGGTCCACGTAGCTGTTTACTATGAAGCACTCTGTCCGGATTCCCGTAGCTTTTTTATCAAACAATTACTACCGACGTACCACAGAATCCCAGAGAATATCCAAGTGGAGTTGATACCATATGGCAAAGCTATGGTAAGAAGTTTCGTCAAACCAACGATTGATCATTCCTCTATAATGATTTTGTTAATCGTTTGCAGACGAGAAAGACTGACGACGGTTACAGATTCACCTGCCAGCATGGACCGGTTGAATGCGACGCCAATATGATTCATGCATGTTCCATAGACGTTCTAAGGAATTCCTCTGTTCAATTAGAATACTTGTCTTGCATGATTAAAAATAACTTGGACCCGGTGGATATTATGAAAAGCTGTGCCAGCAGGATGAATATAGACTACAACTCTATTTATGATTGTTTCGTGGGAGATAAGGGCAAGGAACTTTTAGCGAAATACGGAGACAAGACGCACGCTCTCGTACCGGCTGTTTCTTTTATACCAACCGTAACGTTAGACGGGGTAAGCATTCATTCTTATTAACAGATCCCAAGTAACGATGAACTGAAATTGAACATTGATTTACAGAGCTCGAAGAACCAAGCGAAGATACTGAAGAATCTACTCCAAGAGGTGTGCCTACAATTCCAGAAAGTAATCCCTGAAGGCTGCATATCGTAAAAGAGCATTAAAACTGCGTTTTCTATGAATGACGAATTCTGTGGGATGAACGAATTCTTGTTACAGTAAGAGGAAAGTAAGAGAAAGTGCTCTGGATATTCAATTATTTGTCCTAATTTTATACGAACGTTAACAGAATCTGATGTATTTTATTTGATGTATTTTGGCGTGAAATAATAATTCTATGAAACGTTGAGGATGTTTGATTGCCGTTTAAAAAAAAAAACAGAAATCAAAATAGTCGAGCCGGCTCCTTAATATATGGGAACAATTTATTAACTTAATATATCAACACTTTATACAAACTGTGTCGCTCGGTGAAACTTGCGATAAGTGAAACACGCCGTTGATACGGCGGAGGATATCTCTCACATGTACAATTGAAACAATGGATAATAAATGTACATATTTGAAAAATATACAGGAGAAAGAAAAAACGAGAATTGAAGATCCCTCATAGCCGAATGAACAATTACATTTATTGGAATTACTTCTCAAAGGTAAACATCAAAAATAAATAACGTACTTGATTTTTATTTTATTACTGTTTTTTTTTTCACGACGGAGATTTATAAATATCGCACTTTTAATACTTTTTATCTTGGTTTAAGGAAAGAGCGTGGCTCGAATAGAATTTTGACTATTTTTTATTATTATTATTCTGCGGAGGGGACGAACGTCTCGAGAAATTCAAGGAGGAGGAATTAACGAAATTACACGCGACCGAGATATCTGAAATCTACGAATTTAAGTCTCGAGATACAATACTGATTTCTGATAGTTTTTAACTTAATATCGGCGCTCGCTGAGAAGAACTTTAAAATTATATAGTTTAGACAATCTCTCTCTCTCGCGCTTTCTTCCTTTCTCTCTCTCTCTCTCTCTCGCTCTCTTGCGACACGAATATAAAATTAATATTAAATATTGGAATATGTTCTTTTTAACTTAGACTTAAATACTAACTTTTCAATGAGTCGATGAAACGAGTAATAATAATAATAATCTTTCTTCAAGCATTTAAATAGGGGTATGTACTTCGAGTAGATTCTATATATCACCATTTACAAAAGGACATTCTGTCGCGCGGTTCCTCTTGACATTTTTACAAAGTCTGAACAAACTTCGTCGTAAAACTGCTAAATTTCAACTGTTGTTTTTATGTTCACAATAACGATAACAGTTATCAGAACAATTAAAATAGTTTTGAAGAGACGTGTTCTATTTTTTTTGTTCATTTTTTTATATCCTCTGCGATTCGTTTGTATCTCTATTAGAGGGGGGAGGTAGGGAGGAAGGGCATCCGAATCGATGAAACTTCGTTAGATATGTTAACGCGAATATATTCGTCGTTCGGGCAAACTAGATGCCATCGAGAAATGATTGATGAAGATAGAAACGACGACGACGAGGACGACGAAGACGACGACGACGACGACGACGACGACGACGGTTGAAAGAATGAGAGGTTCCATTGGTTAATGAAGGAAACTAATTGAGTAGTTGTGACCTAAAAATGAGGATACATTTATTTTGTCTTTTTATGATCAATGCGATCTAGGTCACCAGAAATACAAGTACTTCTCATTTTGTTCACTTCAATATTAAATAATAAAGGACTGTGGAGGAATTCTTTCTTCTTCTCTTCCATTTTTTTTTTTTTGTTTCTCTCGTAAATTAGTTTCTTCATATATATATATATATATGAATATATATATATGTATATATAATATATATTACATATATATTATGACCGAACCACCGTGTGCTCGCACCGTTCGGTGTCTCTTCTTTTACTCTTAGTTCTTAAGTAACATTATCGTACGAATCGCACAAAATCACACGAGTTTCTCCGATTTTCTAGTTGCTCCGCTCGCGAGACGCACCCCTGGGCGAAGGAAAATATAATACACCGATCACTGAATCTTTTGTGTTTCATGGTATGTTTTTTTTTTCTCTCTCTCTCAAATATTCATCCCTCATCCCTACGTCTCTGTGTCTCCCCGTTGATTTTTCATATTGTATTTCAACAAAAGTGGTGTCGACGTTGTGTAAACGCGCACGCGTTCTCTTTTTTTTAAGGCTTTCTCAGTGGAGATAAGATACAAACGGGATAATGAAAATTGGATACAGAACGCACTTGGTGAAATATGTCTTCGTGTACGTGTGTATTATGTGTCGGTATGTATTATTACGTATCGTACATCTTCTCGAAAGCGTCGCAAGGATTCGAAAAACTAATTTCAAAACCGTCTCTCCATCGACGCTTTCCCGTATTAAATAAAGGGGGATCCCGGGTTCACAGAGCGATCGATAAGCCAGCATTCCGAGCATTGGAAGATCGTGGCTAGAGTCTTCTTTGGTAAAAATTAAAAAACGACACAGTTTAACAGGTGTAAAAACAGATGGATGTACATTACTGATCGAATTTCCTCGCTATAACAAATGCTACGTATCGATGTACATTAAAAACACACGAGACGAATCGATCTCCTGATCAGCCGACGAACCACTATCGAAAATTCTATCCTTTAAATACTAACCCCCCCATCCCTAACTCC
>NW_017156497.1:609322-610218 GCF_001652005.2 Ceratina calcarata
TGTTTCTCTCGTAAATTAGTTTCTTCATATATATATATATATATGAATATATATATATGTATATATAATATATATTACATATATATTATGACCGAACCACCGTGTGCTCGCACCGTTCGGTGTCTCTTCTTTTACTCTTAGTTCTTAAGTAACATTATCGTACGAATCGCACAAAATCACACGAGTTTCTCCGATTTTCTAGTTGCTCCGCTCGCGAGACGCACCCCTGGGCGAAGGAAAATATAATACACCGATCACTGAATCTTTTGTGTTTCATGGTATGTTTTTTTTTTCTCTCTCTCTCAAATATTCATCCCTCATCCCTACGTCTCTGTGTCTCCCCGTTGATTTTTCATATTGTATTTCAACAAAAGTGGTGTCGACGTTGTGTAAACGCGCACGCGTTCTCTTTTTTTTAAGGCTTTCTCAGTGGAGATAAGATACAAACGGGATAATGAAAATTGGATACAGAACGCACTTGGTGAAATATGTCTTCGTGTACGTGTGTATTATGTGTCGGTATGTATTATTACGTATCGTACATCTTCTCGAAAGCGTCGCAAGGATTCGAAAAACTAATTTCAAAACCGTCTCTCCATCGACGCTTTCCCGTATTAAATAAAGGGGGATCCCGGGTTCACAGAGCGATCGATAAGCCAGCATTCCGAGCATTGGAAGATCGTGGCTAGAGTCTTCTTTGGTAAAAATTAAAAAACGACACAGTTTAACAGGTGTAAAAACAGATGGATGTACATTACTGATCGAATTTCCTCGCTATAACAAATGCTACGTATCGATGTACATTAAAAACACACGAGACGAATCGATCTCCTGATCAGCCGACGAACCACTATCGAAAATTCTATCCTTTAAATACTAACCCCCCCATCCCTAAC
>NW_017156497.1:610489-629689 GCF_001652005.2 Ceratina calcarata
TAAGAAAAAGGTTGATTTACCTCTGTCTTTGACAAACATGCGCGTCCGTTTATACATATATATATCTAACATCTTTTAATTATATCCTTTTATACGGAAATAAATCATCTTTTATGTCTGCCTGTGTGTGTGTCTGTGTTTATGTACGTGTTTTACGTGTATATTCGTGTTTGTGTGCGCGCGCTTGTGTAATGTCTGATGTATTTAAGTATTGAGTGTTATTTAGAGATAATGATTTTTTAGTGGTATAACTTTAATTAAACAATTGCCCTGTATTACTTATCGTTAATGATGGTTAACGCGTGTTGGACGTTGACTCATTCGCGTTTCATAGACATCTTTGCGTCCAGATACAAGATTTTGTTGGTTTTTTTTTTTTGTTTTGTTCACTTTCTGGTCGATTCGCATTTCGTTAACATATTATATTTTTCTTTGTTTCTTGATTTATTTTTAATACGTCAACACCACTCCGAGTTGTAAGTTTTTCCATTACACAGGTTGCATTCACTTTGATGTCATCATTGTGACGAATTCTGCGTGAAACAAATACGACAAATTACGCGTACGTAAAATAATTATTACGTACCTGATTTAGTTAACAGATCGTTGATAATAAATGATTTACAACCTTCGTAATTAACTTGGCCGTCGCCATCAATGTCAGCCTCTCGAATCATTTCATCTACTTCCTCGTCAGTGAGTTTCTCGCCAAGATTTGTCATTACATGTCTGAGTTCCGCTGCAGATATGAAGCCATTTCCATCCTTATCGAATACTCTGAACGCCTCCCTAATTTCCTCCTCGCTGTCGGTGTCCTTCATTTTGCGAGCCATCATGGTCAAGAACTCCGGGAAATCGATTGTGCCATTACCTGAAAATTCCAATTATTCTTATCTTCTACTTCTATTCGCAGTTTTTATTTAATGAACAACGAAAATACCGTCTGCGTCCACTTCGTTGATCATGTCCTGAAGCTCAGCTTCTGTAGGATTTTGACCTAGCGACCGCATCACCGTGCCCAATTCTTTGGTCGTGATGGTACCATCTCCATCTTTGTCGAATAGTGAGAATGCTTCCTTAAATTCGGCAATCTGCTCCTCTGTGAGTTGATCAGCCTTTAAACAGATAACAAATAAGTCTTCGCTAGATTCTTAACACTAGATTGCCTAAAAGGAAGTAATTTTCACTGCTTTGGGGCAAATTTACAAATAATAATGCACAAATTATTTTCTTTCCCTAGTGNGTACATAGACGCGTTTCTATATACTTAATACAAAAATATCCATCGGTTATGTACATTAAAAAGAAATATCGGTTAAACGTGGTCAATAATAAATAACACGCGTTAATAATTGCGGCCGGAATTCTACTGTAGGTTATGCGGCGAGAGGATCGATGAACAGCAGCAGGAGTAGCTCGTAACGCCATAAAACTATAATTAAAAAAGTACATTCTAAACCGGTGGCCGCCTCCCCAACAGACGAAAGATTCGATTTTTTCTTTCTAAATCATGCGTTTAAAATACGTGGCGATGATTTTAATAACTCTCACAGCCAAGTGTAAAAATAGAATTTAGAATTAGAAACGTGTTACGAGTTTCGGTGGAAAAATAATTAAAAACTGATAAAGATTGTTGGTTCGAATCGATGGGGACGATTGTACGAAGGTGTACAAGGAACAGGGGAAATCGGCGCAACGGCGAGAGACCGCGAAAATCAATATTGAGGTATACCGTGTAACGGTGATCGTCGAAACCTACCTACCTACATATACCTATACACACACATATATACATATATATATATACATAGTACAAAAGAGAAACGGTTAAAACCGATGATTCTTGTTAAAACCTTTATCGTCGGTTCTTATCAAATAATCTGATTATAAGAAAGCTGTCAAGGTACAATCTAAGACACGTACTGTACGTACGTATCACATTTTTCATTGGCAGAAACTGGAATTTCTTAGACAATAAGAATTCTAATTGGTGACTGACGGGGACGAAAATATTCGCGTAGATAACGTTTATCTGAGATTTCACAATCTACAGATAGAAGAGTACTTTAAATCGATGAACTATAAGAAATCGTCGTGCGACATTCGACGTACCGTTACGCATTAATATTGATACTTGACATGGAACGATGTCGGCGTACGAAAGTTTCTATAGAGAGTAGGTACAGTTTGACTGGAAGCTAATGAGAATCGGTAGCGGGCGTGAGGGAATGTTCACGCGGAAGCTGGTGACATTTTTGTAGATTCGGGGAAACATACGTGGCCGGCGATGGAGGAGCGGATCGATAGTCGGTCCATCTCCGCGTACCGGCCATTGCGAATGTAATAATATCGTAACGAGGTAAAAGAATGCACGAGGATAAAGGCTGGTTTCGGAATAAATGCGTATCGGTCGGTTGCACGTGCACTCGGCGCGTCAATGCGGCAAACTGTAAGCGACGACGAGGAGGTGCGAGGGGCCGGTGTGCGACGTCCGCATAGGAAGTCAACTCTCGTTTTACTTACCATTTTGGCTCAGGTTCTACGTCTCTCGGTGAAGCTCGACGATCTCGAGTATCGCTTAGGCACTAGACACAACGTGTTACTGTTCACAGTCTCTCCTTCGAACTTGATGTGTTCACGAAAGCGCGGACAGACACGCAATACGGACACGGCCGACGACAAACGCACTCGGGATAGCAATGGAGTCCACCGTTCCCGATCTCGGTGCGAGCCTCTCTGCCGCTAGTCTCGGTCAGGTATCACTACGCCGCCCCTAACGGACTCCGCTCGAGCCTCGCCCGATTGGTCGCCGCCACGGACGGGGGTTAAGGGGAGTTCACGCTCGTACGCTGCCTACGCGATCGCGAGATAGTCCCGCGCGGCTGCTACTCTGCTGAAAACCGTGAAAAAAACCAGCGATTTTTAATTGGACAAATGGAAAGAAGTAGGAACGACGCGGACGTCGACGTGCAGAATCGTGCCCGTCGACCAGCGTGCAAATCCGCTTTACATGCGGGGTGGGTGCGGTCGTGTTTACAGGACAAGTCCGGGCGAACTAACCAGGCCTGTGATTGGCCGACGCGCACCTGCAATGCGTCAGGCAGCCGCGCGGACTCTGCCGCCGCCGCCGACTACCGGGTCAAAGCCGGGCTTCCCTGCCTAAGAGAGATGCTTCACGATCACACAGTTTTTCCCAAACCTGTCTCACCACCAAATTCGAACCTTCGTACACACACACCAGATCACACGCTACGCCTCAACGCTGTCCCGTCTCAACGATCCCTCGATCGTCCACAAATTAATACAAATTTATCGAATTTTATTACTTCGATCTTCCAGGCATCTGCTTTCGGTCAAAGGAAATCTTTGATTCGTCGTTAAGACGTTGAGAATTTGCTATCTCTATCCCATATTTCCAGTCCTGGACACTAGATTGTCCAAGGAAGTAATTTTGACTGCTTTTTAATTTCAATTAGAAAAACAATTATGTATATAATGACACAATTTCTTAGAATTTTCTGACTTTTTCTACAACTTATAAATGCGTTTATTAATAATTGTAGTTACCTCTCCCTCCTCCTCCATTTCCTGCATTGCCCAAAAGCAGTGAGTCTTTCTAGTGTTAAGCAAATGCTTAAGACGATCTTAAAAATAAGCAACGACTCTGAATATCATATTTATTCCTATAAGTTAAGGGATGACGCAGTTACCTGCAGATATTAAGTCCATCCTGGAAGGGAATCTTGAAGAAGAAGAACGAAAGTACCTTCACGCCCCCGCGAAATTTCATACGATTCCTTAATCGCATTATTCCGAACGTAAGAGCCTGTAAAAAACAGTCATAACAATTGTTGCCATCTATTTTTGTATGTTCGCTAAAATGATCAATAATAACATTGCGCAATATTGAAATTGCAAAACTGTACGAATCCTTTATCAAGTTTAGAAAGAAAGTATTTAGGTGGCCTATTTCAGCATCCCTTCTGTTAACCCCTGGAGTGGCAGCAGTTTCAATGTCCTTTCATAGAATCGGTCGATATGTTCTTAAATAAAAATAATGCGAGTACGCGCGGCTCGGATAAAGAGCGCGATTAAAGGAGTGCCAGAGAAGCCACACACGAGCTAAGGAATATTCAATTGCTTTATCAAACATTCATCCGTCCAGCGATCCTCCCAGGTATAACAGTAGCAGCAGCAGCATTCGTGCATGAAACGTGTTTTCAGGAATAGGAACGTTGAAAAAAAACAGCTTCTTCCTTCCTGCCTGGTTTAAACGCAACACTGCGGGAAACTGATTGCACTGATAAAAATTAGCATGTACGTAAGGATGCGCATAAATTTAATTGGATTGCGTGGCATTACGTCACGAGCATAATTTAAACTGAGGCAATTTTTTCCCTGCAACCATTCATTTTTTTACAATTATCCCCTAAGTGTTTCCTAGATCTCGATCGATATCGCACGACGAGATAAAACACCAGGTTACTCATCGCCGATTGTAAACGTGAGCAGCGGTTCTCGTTAACAGAACGTAGAACGGTTGAATGAATAGAAATTTGATTCACCTTTCGGTAATGGTTCATCATTGGATCATCGTATCTCATACGGTAGAAAAATGTGAATGACGACGACGACGATTCTCTCTCTGTGTATCAGGAAACGTCGAATGAAGTAACCTAATTGTAGCCGCGTTCGCAATTAAAACGTTTCAGGTGGCTGCCAACGTAGAACAGCAATTAGATTCGATTTAACTGTCAACACGTGACGCTGAAAAACGAATTATAATTGTATATATATTTTTGTGCGACCGGCAAGAATTCGCAGAGCTAAGCTACGTAGGCATTAACCTTTTAAACATGCAACGCGAGTCGCGTATATTGCAAAATCCGTGGCAACTCGTACAGGAATTCATTGTTAGACTGTGGATTTTTATATCAATCATAAAACAAGTCGCAGTATATTTGTTATCACCTTCTGGAATCATTGCACAACGAGATAGCAGGCATTCGTTGGTTTCTAATTAAATTTGACAATAAAAGGCGATATTCTTCCCTGAAAGATTAACGTATCGATTAAATTCCAATGTAATCTTAGGGGTATCTGATATTCTTAATATCCATTCGTATCTAATAGATAATTAACGGTTTGGTTGGTGGCCGTGACCGATATGCGGTAACGGCGTCGCACAGTGTCCGCGGTATCAATAATAAGCGATGAGCATGCGTGCGACAAAAAAGAACGTTCACGGAAGTGACGGTTCCTCCACCCCGTTTTCTCTGTTTTTTATTTTCAAAAGTATATCAAGGTCGCCTTAGATCAAAGGAACAAAGCCACGCATTAGCGGTGGACAATGCGACTTTCGGGGGGTGGGTGGGTGTTTTAAAATCTTCTTGACACAATTCCACGTTTCAAACGAATAATAAGTAAATCATGCATCCATCAGGTTCTAAAACAGAGAGTTCTTCCAATAATCCTGTCATTATTAACACTAGAAAGACTGAAACTTAGTATATACCTATATTGACTAAAACCAATAAAAATGACTGCATTGTGAAAGAATAATGTGTAAAGAAATTTGTGTAAAATTAATTTTTAATATTTTTTATATTATTTACAGTCATATAACAAGTTATTAGTAAATGTTAACAACAAAAAAAATTTACTTCACTTGGGGGAAAAAATAATTTATGCATTATTATTTGTAAATTTGCCCAAAACCAGTCAAAATTACTTCCTTGGGCAATCTAGTGTTAATTAAGACATTTAAAATATTGGCCAGCCAGGAAGATAGGGCGACGTTACAAGGGAAAACCTAATCCCTTGTAGATTGCATTTGAAAGAAATGAAAAAAAAAAGGAATATAACCTCCTAACCTATGTGATTCCTATTGCAGCGCAGTGGAGCCCTGCGACCTTTCGCAGACGTCGAAAAAAGAGTAAGATGATAATAGTTGGTCGATTGTATATTGTATTACGCATAGCCGTAAGCTCTGCAGATGCGTGATGCGCTAAACGTGACGCGGTGGTACGACGGCGGCGGCGGCGGCGGCGGCGGTGGCGGCCGGGGCGAGACCCCGTCTACGGAACAGCGCTGTTTTTGGGCATCGTCACCGGGAAAAATCGATTGTCTGATAGGATGCAGAAAATATGGATCCGTGACGCAGTTGCTCAAAGGGCCGGCCTGGTTTTAAACCGAGGCATTTCGAAAAAGTTTCTCTCCAAGTTGGCTAGGTCGCCAGTCGCGAGCCTGCGCACCGTTAAACGCGCAATGCGACACGCGATAGAGTAGGACAGGCTGACCGGTAATCTCGTTAAAAAGAGACGAAAAGGGGGATGGAGAAGCGCACAGCGGCGTTCACGATTAAGGGTAAGCAAGGAAGGGAATTTAATGGATGTCACGGCGAACAATGTTAATTTTATATCAAATCGATGCCCCGCCTAATTGACTTTCGTTTAACGACGGACAATCGATTCCTGCAACATTCCTCCAAGTGATTCCTTCTTTGCCTCTTCATAAACAGCGAAATATTTCCATTTACTTCACAAAACCGTGTCTCTCTTTCGTATTTTATTACAGAACCAGCAACGATTCGTTCACAATTCTAGAATTTTGTTTGAACCAATCAATATTCAATGTAAAAATATTTCTACCATAATAAAATATAAAGGTGCCCGTTAATGACTTAAATAGAAAAATTCAATAAATAATCGTTGCATATTTTTATGAAATTACAGAAAGCAAAGTAAAAATAAATTAATGCTTCTTTTAGGAATGAAGAAAACTTAAATAAATCAAAGGAAGAAGGAAGAAGAAATCTCGCTTATAGCTATTTCTTTATTAGTTCCTTTTTTTTTTTACAATGATCGTTAAATTATCTGCAATATACGTCTAACTTTGTTCTCGAAGAATTAATTTATTTGTACACTAATGCAACAGTTTAAAGATAAGCAGGTACTATTGCCACGTGGGGGCAAACGAACGAATAAATAGTATTTGTAAACCTTTGATATCCGTGAATTATTCGAACGTTACTGGTATCGACAGGATCGGTAATATCGGATTGGTAGTCTCTACTTCCAGCGCCGTGGCCATGCAATCGCTGGCCTGTTCAACTTCGCCCAAAGACTCCAACACTTTCCCCAAATTGTACCTACGAATCATTAAATTGATTCTCAGGTATATTTCAGGATATAGTTATAGGCCCTTTCGAGATACGTAAATATTAAGCGCACATAAACGAGAATTGTAATAAATTTGGTACCATGTTTGATGGGAGTTCGGGTCGATCTTCGCAGCGTCCCTTAAAGTCTTCTCGGCCAGCCTCTGGCTTCCCAAATAATGATAAATCAAACCCTGAACAGAGAATCGTTCTTAATCGTTCATCATTCGATTTTATTCAATTATTATTAATATTACCAGATGTTGTAAACTTTTTATATGCGACGGATTGATCGATACTGCGTTCTGATAGCACTGTTTCGCCTCCATGTATTCCAATTTGTATTCATGAAGAAGACCCCGCTAGAATGAGAATTAACTGATATTCCGGTAACGAGGTTCCGTTAAGTTTCAAATTAAACTCACCGTATACATAATGTGGTGACTCAGAGGGAAAATATTAGTGGCTTCTAGCAAAGATAGAACGGCACCGTTCGGTTGGTCCAGTACCAAATACACTTCGGTGAGTAACAGCCAAACTTGTAATTGTAACAACCAGGCACGTTGCGGACCGGGTTTCGGTGTGAAGGAGCTGAGAGAAGAGGCGACTTCCGACAGAGCCTGTTCCACCCTCGACGCAGCCAACGACTGAGCATGCAGCGAGCCTGTATCAAAACGCATTCATTCATTCATTAATTCTAAAAGAAATAAACGTATATTAAATACGTACTGGAATCTTTATCGGACATCTCAGAAGCGTACAATTGAAAAACGCTTCTGGTTTCGCTGCGCCTCTCGCTGTGCTGCTCGTTGCAATTAGCGTTAGTCTGATCCTCGTACAGATTCTTCCATAAGAGGAACATATGCCTTATAGTAAACAGCGCTTGCTCGCCACCGACGCTTCGCAATTCGAGGTGAGCCTTCACGTAAAGGAAGTTCAGATTATCTGGATACTCTTCCAACACGCTATTAATTAAATGCAGCGCTTCCGAGTATTGTTTATGGGCTGAGAGTAACAGGACTAATAAATGCAAGGATGGAATGTGTTCCGCTCGGAGGTTCAGTGCGATTTTCACGTGGACCATCGCCTCGTTGATCTGTCTATTGATCGCATATTCGTGAGCCAAGTAATACTCAGCCAGATGGTCGTTCGGATCGCATTGCTGCGCCCTGTTGAAAGTAACCGGTGATTATAATCGCTACGATTCTCCTCGTAGTTGCTTTATTTAATTGTACATACTTTTGGAAGCATTCTAAAGCCGTTTTCGTATGGTAAGTCTTATCCATTTTCACTATAGTGTTCGCAGCGAGTATGCTGTGACCGATACCGATATAAAGATGACACCTCGACTGCAATCCTTGAGAATTCGACGTTTCTCTTTGCAGAGCTTTCTGACTCCATTCGATACCCTCTTTTATCTATTCATTCGTTCATATTCATTTAATTTCCATTGTACATAATTGTTTTATATATATACGTGAAACGAGATAATTCTTACCATATTTAACTGTTCGTAGCAAAGTCTCGCGGCTAAGAGACAAGGCATCACCTTCTGCGGCGATAATCTTGCCACTACTTTCAAAACTCTATAAGCATGCATGTATCTGCCCATGCTAATCAAACACAGTGCACACTGGGTCCAAACGTGCGCCTCGTCGTGAGAGAACTTCATCGCCCTTTCGAACGACTATCGAAAAAAAAATAAGCAAATAAATTGAGCCTCGAGCGGGAGGGCACGTCGAACCGCGATTACCTCGTACAATAAATCCACTTGGCTCCACCTGACGACGACTACAGTGAGAAGATCATAAACGGCGGTCGCGTTCTCGAACGCGCGTATCCTCGCGTCTTTAAATTCCGGAGACTGGCTGAGAACCGCGTCTCTCACAGCCATCGCTTCGCTTATCAGTAAAAGTAAAATCGTCTCCTCGTATTCGTTTCTCGGCACGAACATGTTAGGGCCTAGATATTTCTTCGGCTTCCACGGGGAATCTATTAGAACGAAATTTATTAATATGAAATTTATTATAGAAATCGTGTTCGATTCGCGTTTATTTATTTATTACCTGCTGTGTCGGTCGGTGCGTTCGGAGCTTTGTACTCGGCGCCGCTGATGCCCCGGACTAAAACCTCGCCTAATTGTCTCGTCAAAGTTACTCTGAGACTCTGAGTCGTCGTAGACTCCACGGCGGACAATATCTCCCTTGCAAGTTATTTAATTTCGTCAATTAACATTTCTTCTCTTGCTGTTTTTACGAATAGAAACAGTGGGTTACCTGTAACGATTTATTGCACCTTGAATGTTACCGGTTTGAATGTAGAGTATAGGCGCCCTTTGTAATGCGGTTTCCAAAATCGGCCCGATATGTTTCGCAGAAAACTGAGGGGACTGAGAGGAATATGTACCTGTCGATGAAACGATATTAACGCATTAGCTATGTAAACGATTGAAGGTTTCAATGTTCGCCAGATCCTACGTAGGAAATCACCTGAAACGACATAAAGAACGGAAATTTATTTCCACGCTTCCTGCCGCGTTTCTTATTCACCGTCACTCGTTCATTAATTATGGAACACCGTGAATTATCATGAATCGATGGAGAAGAATGCCAGACCGATTAGCATTACCTGTATTGTTGCTGTTTCCGTTCTGATGTTGCATCGCGAGTTTGTCTTGCTCTTGTAGATAAACCAGAGTCAGATCACCGGCGATTTCGTAGCATTTAATAATCTGCTCTTGCCATTCAGCTATTTTGTATTTCGACTTCGATTTAGGAGGTAACTTCTCCAGGCAGAGACCTATTGTACAAACAGTCTTAATTAGAATAGAGAAACGTTGTTGAGAAATGATCAACAGTGAAGGAAGACATGACTACGTACACATAAATGGATGTAAAATCGTTTTGCTTGATCTAAGTGTTTCATAGGAAGCAAGAAGAACGAGACATGCATTGAAATAGCAGGCAATCTACTTAGAGATACGTAGTATAATTACCATTGAGAGAACAGTTTCTTTCAGCTGGTAGGTAAACAGGTCCTCACTCAATTTTAATCAATGCCACTTAGTTCAAATGGAAGCACTGTACAGCTTGAGACTATGGTTCCTGGTTGCCTCTGGCTAATATTAATAATAGGACAAGATTTAAAAAGAATTTCAATGCTGCTGGTTTTTAAATCTTGTCCTATTATTAATAATAATAGCCGGAGGTAGGCAGAAATCATTGCCTTGTACAGTTGATTAGGAGACCGATTCAAGAATTCTGATAGGACACACTTACACAGGGGCAAATAAAAGGAAATAAACGTTAAGCAAAGTACAAACCTTGTATCGCCTTGGACTCGGCAAAAATGCGCAGTCTCCGGCAGGATAAATGTTTCTCTGTGTCTAAATAAACAATCTTACTTTCTCTAAGTTGTACAGTGGTAATCGTACGTAAACAAATAGGAAATATAAAAATCATTGCTAGTTTTCTAACGTGACATTCTCTGCATTTCAGAATTTCTACTGACTGCTAAAATATCCGCAGTCCAACGACTACATAATGTGCAATATTGTAATTTAATCGCATTTCAGAATTTGTAAAAATTACTCAGTGAAATGTACACCGTACTATGGTAGATATAATAAATCATTCCTTTATTCAAATGGCAAGCTGTTATAAGGTAAAGGAGGGGCTAAACCTGGACAGCCACTGCCGTCTTGTCTCACTTCTACGTATTAAGTTTCAAAAGGGATTGTAAACTTGGACAGTAAATAATTGCTACTATTTATTACTGTCCAAGTATTGGTTCCAAAATTCATTTTATCCCAGTACTACTTCCTTTACCTTATACGTGATATTAAAGATAATAATGCACTAGTACATACTAGCAGAATATCTGAAATATCGTTTGATGCAAACCTTTGATCGCGTACGATTCCGCGATAATCCGTAGACTCCTACAAGGCAACGGTTTCTCTGTGAGAGTGTGTAACTCGGCCTGATGATAATGTTCGAGGGCCTCTTCGTACATTCCCATTGCATAGTGCAGTTTCCCGAGTAGTAAATGCGCGTCTAACACGACTAAAGCCTGTGATATCAAACGTTATTTATTTATTTTGATAAAATGTATTGATTTTCCTACCTGTTTGTCTTTCTCATTAGCTGCGAGTAATAGAAACTTCCTCGTTTCTTGCAATCCATTCCTAGCTTTTCCGATGTTGTCATTGAGCGGAGGAGTTTGTTCCAAGAAGCTCTCCAGCCTCCCCTCACCGCATAAGAAATTCGCCAGACATTCTAAGAGAAAATTGCACGTCTTATAGTAATTATATTCGGCCTTCTGAATGACTAAACGATTTTTCATCTAGCTTAGAATTAAAATTTGGTACGACGATTTTATTTCAGGTTTTTATAAACGAACTGAATGAAGACTGAATATTAGTGTTATTGTAATAAAATTAATTACCATTACTGGGGTACTGGACTTTTAAATGTTCGGCCAATTCGATAACCTTTTTCCAGTTACCTTCCTCGCGGTTCTTATCGATCTCTGATTCAATCCGGTGTGGGGTGTGTCCTTTCTTACTTGTCATTCTTATTCGTGTAGGGAAGAGAACGGGACGACCTGTCGAATTCTTCCGTTACGTTCGCAGATGATATCCAACGTGATGTATCGATCATCGGTGTTGTTATAAGAGCACGAGCGCGGTTACACAACGTGAATGACAATCATCACCGCCTCGAGCACGTGCCAGGTGATCTGCGCGGTAGCGACAGAGATCGTTCGATTTTTTTAATTCTATGGATTAAACTCGTAGAGATAACGTAACGAAAGTTAACAGACACTTACAATGACTCTTCATGAACGTGCATTGAAAATCTTGACTAAATCTGTACTTTAGGAGCGGAGATATCGAAGTTCTTGTAAAGGAAGATTAATTATAGACATACTCATTGACTTTGTTGAACTTAAATCATTATATTTACACTTTCACTGTATTAATTTTAATAAAACACTGTAAATTAAAGTTTCGATGAAGAATTCGATAGAGAATTACGAAATTTCTTTAAAATACGGTTATGTTTGAAGTCAGGCACGATTTTGGGGTTAGAGATGGCGTCGTGCTCGACGTCAAAGTTTGCCAATATAAGAAAATGGAAGGAAAATTTACCGCCGATAAACAACCGATTATTTATTGTAAACTTCGAGCTCGAAGATTATAAATCTGTTCTCTTTATCTATATTTCCGATTCGTTTCATTAAAATCTGATTAGAAATGGAAAATTATTGATTATGAAAGTTCAGCGATGAATTTCTAATATAAACAATAATTTATCTTACTGTCTCCCCGTATTTCTGAGACTCTAACCTCAATTTCTAATGTATTCTATTTATTTTCTAATAATAATAAACAAATAGTTTAGAAAAAGTTTGGTTATGGAAGGAAAATTGACTAAAAAGAGCCATCGTAAGCAGAAACGAGCACATCACAGACTCCTTAGAGACATGAATATCAAATGCTGTGACAATCCTACCCAGGTTCGCATTTAATACTTATACTAATACATAACAGAAATGATTATTAATTTTTTACAGTATATAATGATCTGCAATGCTGGTTTGGTCACTGGATTGCAGAGGCAAACGTTGAAAGATGTGATAGAACCACTCGTCACTGACTACCATTTAATCATGCCTCCAAACAAATCGTACTGCTTTATTAAATTTAATTCCATAGACGACGCCACGTGTATTTATAACAAAATTCATGGGAACGTGAAGATTAATGAACAGACTCGACTGTACGCCACGTTTACAGAATCTGGTACTTAACATTTATAAATAATAGAACGTTGGATTTCAATATTATCATATGATTCTGTTCATGTAGTTCCTGAATCAAATGAGTCTCTATTCTCAGACCTTCCTCCTGGTCTTAAACTGATAGAGAATTGCATAACCGAGGAGCAGGAGAGAATATTATTAGATACAATAAACTGGAGTAACGAAGGTATCAAATTATTCAATGAAACGATCATTCTTTTGATCCTACAAGATTCATCTAATTTTTTCTTTAAATGTTAGAGTCTTCCGATTTGAAACACCGGAAAGTGAAGCACTTTGGATACGAATTCCAATACAGTTCGAATAACGTAGATGCAGACAAACCAATCGCACCTATTCCAGACGATTATCAATTCTTAAAGGATGTACTTAAAACGCATCACGAGGTTCCATACGATTACGATCAGTTAACGATTAATCATTACTTACCAGGGCAAGGTATATAATTATTCTTTTTACCAATCAGAATATTAATCTCTTGTTAATTTCAGGTATCCCACCGCATATTGACACGCACAGTGCATTCGAAGACAGCATATTATCGTTATCATTAGGCTCAGCTTGTATAATGGATTTTAAAAGAGAGAACGAGAAGACTAGCGTTCTTTTACCACCGCGTTCGTTATTAATTATGTCCGGGGAAGCTCGTTACGCTTGGACGCATGGAATCTGTCCAAGGCACAATGACGTGGTTAAAACTAAAAATGGGATCACGACGCAGTCCCGAGCGACGAGGGTTTCGTTTACGTTTAGAAAGATTCACAGGGGAAACTGTCGGTGCAGTTTCCCGAATCACTGCGACACGAAACGAACCACGACTCTCATCGATAATAAAATAGCTCCGGTGATAGAGAATTCTTATGTACACGATGTACGTATCATGAAATCTTCTTCCCTGTTTTATTATCATTCATTGAAATTATTCGTACGCAGGTTTACGACAAGATTTCGAATCACTTTGATGAAACGAGGCATAAACGCTGGCCGAACGTATCGAAGTTTTTACTAGGGTTAAAAATAGGCGATATTTTATTAGACGTAGGCTGCGGGAACGGGAAATATCTTTACGAGGAGGAACACATATTCAAAGTAAGCAAGATTTTCTGTTGTTATAAACGATATTATGAACGGTTTTAATTATACAGATCGGCTGCGACAGGAGTTGTAATTTAATGAAGATATGTCGAAGCAAGAATTTCGAGGTACTCCTGTCAGACTGTTTGTGTCTGCCGTACAAAGATAACAGTCTCGACGCTGTGATATGTATAGCAGTAATTCATCATCTTTCGACGTACGAGCGGAGGAGGCAAGCGATCTTCGAGTTGGCGAGGGTCCTCCGCCCGGGCGGCAGGTGTCTGATTTACGTATGGGCGAGGGAGCAGGAGAAGGATTCTATTCAAACGGCTTATTTACGGTATAATTCTGGTAAGAGAGAGGAGGCCGTTTGCATACAAAAATTGACGGAGTTCGGAGTCACGTTGCCTGTGCATGAAAACCGTACGAACTTCACTTCGAACGATATGCTCGTTCCTTGGAAGAGGAAAGGCGGTGGTAACTTTCTTAGATTTTATCACGTGTTCCAAGAGAACGAACTCTCGCAATTATGCTCGGAGGTGCCGCAATTCGCCATCGAGGAAGTCTATTATGATCAAGGTAACTGGTGCGTTGTTTTGGAGAAGAAACAAAATGGATAATAAACGATGTAATTATGAATGGTTTAAATGATTTTTATATTTATTGGAAAAGAGAACAAAATACATGGAATATGTGTCCTACGCAGGGTGTTCCATATAAATAAGTCCCTGGTGTCTAGTTTTTATAAACATGAATAATGCATAATCAAGAAAAGTGCACTGTACAAAGCTCACTCTGCTTGACTTTTACTCGCTATTGTGCTTCGTGTATAACATGTTTCAATAGCAATATAGATTATCATCATTAATAATAACATTATTATTATTATTATTATTAATACCAGGATAATTTTCAGTTATAATTCTAATCTCGATATTAATATTATTATTATTGTATTAGGTATCGGTTGTAAATATATTAGCACACGTTATTCACAGAAAGTAGTATCCAATGTTATATAAAATAAACGCGTGGGGGCAACGATCGAGGGAAGTTCTCACTTGAGAATCAGATTCTATTGCAACTAAACAATTTAATGAGCCCGATTGATAATTCCTTTTGATGATCGCGTCAACAGTGTACATAATATATACAACGAATGCTAAAAACTATTAGTAAAATTGTTATACATTTTTTATAATTGGCGAGTGCTTTCCAGGACAAAGTACACCGTCCCTTGTTTCCTTTTTAATAGAGTCGAGAAACTTATACGGTTCCAACTTCCTCGGGGTCGTAATTTTTTACTCTCTTGTTGTACGCAATGATTTCCTAAACGTTTCAGAGAAAATTAATACTGAGAGTAATTGAATGATTTAAAGTTTTACTCACTCTTTCGTATCTGGCCCTGTCCTCCTCTGCTATTGCCATGTACTTCGACTTAGTCTGGAGATCCGTGCTCATCCACAGTTTGCCCAGCTCTTTGGCGATATCGCCCACGCCCATCTCCGGATGCAGTTCCCTCATCTTGCCGCGTAGCTCTTGGCAGAAATAGAAGAAAGCAGACAACGCTCTTTTAGGTGCGTCTTTATCTCTGTACCGTTTCGTTCCCCTGCGCGTCGGTCTCTCTGTTTCCTCGTGCCCGGTGTAATGTCTATCGTAATAATACATTTTCTTATTGCAGTGCGCTCCGTCCTCCAAGTGAACGATCTGTAAACACAGTTAATGAAACGTGTAACTTGATCGATAAACAACGTTGCTGTGGTGTGGCAACTTACTTCGTTCTTCACTGGGACAGCGTTAATGATAAAATTTTTACTCTGAGTATTCGACCACTTTACCTGGTTGTTCGAAACGCTGGACACGTTCCCAGGTTTCATTACGGGCTCTCCGCATTCTGAGAACGTGAATCATTTTTAGAATTTTAAATAAGAATGTTTAATGAGAATTCTTACCTTGTGTCATGTTCGTTTGACCGACTATCATAGTCTCTCTCATTCCAGTGTTTAACGAGTTGTCTCCTGTTTTCGTGAGGTACACATTTTTCCTGTCGTTCGATTCCATGATCAGAAGAGACTGTGTTTAAGATACCTTCGAATACTCGCTTTCTATCCAAAACCGCAGTAATTCTGTATAGAAAATATAAACACGTACGTTTTATAGTTACGTTAAGGATAAAATTTCAGGTAAGACTTACTCACCACAAATATTGTTTATAGAAAATATATAACAATCAGTGGTCATGACCTTAATGCAACAGCATCATCGATTACTTTTTCAAACTCTAGAAATATGAAAATATTCACAATTGTTTACTAAACGCGGACAATCAATTTTAATTGTTTTAATACACGCAGTCCGTAAATTCTGCGAATCCTTTTAGAGGAAAAAAAAAAGTAATGGCATGGCCCTTCGCGAAACAAAGTGAAAAAATAAAAATAATTAAGAAATTGTCGACGAGTCTGAGAAAAATTGAAGGAAATTTTGTAAATTTATTCAACAATAAACCAAACTATTTACCTATAGATGACGTACAAAGGCAATCGCTTGTTACAACAACATAATATACATAGAAGATGCATCTTTCTTAAGAGAATTTCCAACGAGGAGTAGGAAAGTACAGGAATTCTGTTGAATGTAACTAGAGAACGATGATGATGCGACTTACCAGCGACTGTCGAAAAGCGTTCGGGAAAAGCAACGCGGAACGTAACTTATTAAGCATCCATTCCACAGATCGACCCTGTATCTATACGCATCTATCCATCCGTAGGTATCACGCGTATCGCGATCAGCATTATACAAAACTTGTTACGATACGTAGACACAGGTCCCACGGGGTTTATTGGAATTCGGGGTTAGAAGGAATTTCAGGTGCGATTTTCTTCATAGGATTCGGAATATTGACGGAGGCTCGACGTTAACAAAACAGATCGTGTAAACCAAGCTGATTGAAGCTGATACGACCGAGCATCGCCACTTGTGTGTGACACACGCAGACATTCAAGCGAACGTCGCGCGCGCGGATATCGAAGATTTTTAATATTGTTATTTAAAAAACTATTAGGAATATTAAATGACTTCGTTCTGCTTGTTTTTTAATTGTTTTCTGAAAAGGTAAGACGATTTTTTAGGTACTTGAAGGGGGAAGAATGAATGGAATTTTAAGGGAGNCATTTTCGTGAGATCGTACTCTCTCCAGTGCGTCCTGATCACTCGGCACAGGCTGTCGATGTACCACGTGCCCGCCTTCAGATCCCGAAAAGCGTAATGATCTACGAGATACAAATTCCTTTTAATCAAGATCATCGTGAATAGTATTTGTTTATTCATTTACCATCGACCGTGCTGTAGCCGAATAGGAAATCCGCGTGAGTAGGAATCGTGTACATAGCGTCGGTCGAATCGGTCGCGTGCCTCCCCATGTTCCCTTGATCTGTGGTCCGTCCTCTGCAAGCCTGGAAGTCGAAACTTCTCATTAATTTTACTCACGTTTAATTGTAAATCGTGTTCGAGTCTGTCTTACCTGTACGAAAAATAGTTTCGGCTTGCCTACTAAAGTTCTGCATTCTAGAAACGGTTTCCAGATAACGGAGAAAGGGTAGGACACGTCCCTTGCGTGTATCGTTCCGTTGAAACCTCCGTGAGACAATATGAAGATGCAGATGCAATCTGCGTCGCTGTGGTCCTCCTCCTTGGACACTAAAAATTAGTTAAACCAGAGATCAATGAACTAGATTTCCTTTCTATCGATAAGAGTCTGTGAATTATAAGCATTTACGTTCTTTTATCTTTTCGCAGAGGTCGAAGAATTTCAAGTTTTCGTAAACGGTTATCTCGAAACGTAGTTCCTTCTCGAAAGCCTTGTATATTTTTTCCACGTCGTACTGAGAACCCTCTCTGTAGTCGCCGTTCCCTTCGTTGAACTCTTGGTGATGGAATATCACGCATCTCCCACGCCTCTTCTTGTTCATCGCGTACACCGACGACTCCCTCGGCGTCGGGAACTCGTGGATCTCGCTGAAAAACAGGATTAGAGTTCGCAAATAGTTCTTGGCCAAGTTCGCTCGATACGAATTACCGTCTAAGAATTCAGTAAATCAAGTATCGATGCATTTGTTCAAAAAGTTACTGCAGGTTACATGATTTCAGTGTCTTGCGGATGTGCTCTTGATTCCTCGAAGGGAGTCGCGTCTACGAACACCATATTCGTGGTACTGGTCCGCCTCGAACGCGAACCCGAAGCTTGCGTTTCATTGAGAATCTAAAAATCGTCCATGTTTAACAATGATTATTATTTGCAGGTATCGGTGCGCACCTTCGCCCTGGAGATCTTCCTCTGACCGACGGGCGACAGCAAGGCATCACCGGCGATGGTGTTGTTCAAATGTAACTTCAACCGGTCGAGTTTAACCGCCTCGCTGTTACGCCTCGAAATTTCGTCCTGCTTCTCCTGAAATCAGCTCTGGTCGATGACACTTCTTATCACCGCATTAGACGCATTATCGGACAGATGCACGATAACCAGATAAGCAGATTTTTACGACACACTGCATTTTGAAATCCTCGTGACGTCGACACAAAAAGCTTGCACGTTTTTATGCGAAACGGTTCCAGAATCGATGATCAATGAAAGGACGTATTAAAATTGATGTTGGAGAGACAAAAGCGAGGACAGAGTTTTGTAATTGACTAGTTTTTATTATCTACGTACACAGATAACGGTATCTCAATGTATTGGAAAACAGTGTGATATATATGCGAATGATCAACGTACAATAAGTACTTTTATTACGATAAACACAAGCGACGAGTCATCTGTACATAAAGGCACGCGTCTTCTCACGCTTTGATAGCTTAGGTATTTCTTGTATGCACATACGATCGTTTAATCTATATCCCGTTTACCAATTCTGATCACATATTTAAACAGTTTGTAATCTCCTTGCGTATACGATAGTCCATTCAGTTTTTCATTCACGTGGTTGAAACTAGAAAATCTTGCTTTTAATTTAATTAAATGGGAAGACGAAATTCTGTACTAAATTCATTTATAATAATCGCTTCTTTTTTTGTATTCAGTTTTTCACTCACGTGGTTGAAACTAGAAAATCTTGCTTTTAATTTAATTGAACGGTGAGACG
>NW_017156498.1:0-1943 GCF_001652005.2 Ceratina calcarata
TTTCGTCTCCTGTAAGTAATTCATCTGATAGCCTATCGACTTAACCGTCTACTTTGATTACTGTATTTATGCTAGCAGTCTTAATTGATTCCTTTTTGCTCATAAGAGGAACCCCCCATCTGTCCGCCACCGATATCGTTCAAACTGGTTGGGGCGAAAGAGTATAAAAAATTAAGGAATACGTCATTCAACCTAGGTGCCAACACTCAGATTGGAATACAGAAGCCTGTGTTTCAACGCGGTTGCTGACGTAATGAGTAGTATGATTGATTCTAAATACAGCGTTCCCAGGTTCAACTGCTCGTGACTCTTTAAATTTTTTTCCACTTTTTCGAGTTTAATCCTTTATTCTTGTTCTTCGAACTGAATTTCGTTTTTATTTTTACGCATTTCTNTCCGAACACTATATCGGCAGGTGTTTTTCGGCATTCGTTTTCCGAACACTATATCGGCATCAATGTTTAGCCTAATGCGTATGCGTAAACTAAGCATTACTAGCAGGAAGTAAACGGGTCCATTCCAGGTTGTTTTCGTGACACATGAGGGCTGTTTTGATGTCCTGATGGAGTCGTTCTACCAAGCCGTTGGAAGTGGGGTGGTAAGAAGTGGTTCTGACTCTGTTAATGCCTAAGATTGAGAGGAATTCGGTAAATAGTCTGGATTCAAATTGAGCGGCTTGGTCAGTAGTGATTGTGGTTTGAGCTCCGTAACGTCAAATCCATAACGTCAGTTATCATGGAATGCACGGGCAATGGTAGATTCCGTGATGTCTACGATTGGTACCGCCTCAGGCCATCTCGTGTAACGGACGATGATGGTGAAGGCGTTCGAGTAACCATGGCTATTGGTAAAAGATTCTACGAGTTTCAGATGAATGTGACCAAATCTGGCATCTGGTGTGACAAAATGCTTCGGCAGGAATTTGTTATGTCTTGTGACCTTGGATTGTTGGCAAGCTGTGCAAGCCTTGCAGCAGGCGGAATTGTCGCGGCTCATGTTGGGCCAAACATACTGCTAGTGAATCAAGCGAACTGTAACTTTTGCTCCAGGATGTAATAGCGAGTGGAAGTTGTGGAAGACGATTTTTCTGCGGCTTTTGGGTAAGTATGGTTGTTAGGGGATAGGTGGCCCCTAACGGGTCCGGATTCGAGGAACGGGGCGCGAACTAAATCGGACACTCAACTTGCACTTTTAACGCTTTTATTTTCGAAGTTGATGAACGTAGGACCGTCGGTGCGCTTCGGTTCCGGAATACCCGGGGAATGCGTCTTCCCGGTCGTCGTCGGTCTAATCCGCGCTGTCCGACTTCGTCCTCGGTTCTCCTGTTGACAGGTGACTCCTTCAATGTCTTCGTCGTTCCTGGTCTCTAAAATTTTGCAAAGGTGAATTAGGATAAAGATTTCTTCGCACTTCGATTTCGTGCGGAATGAGTCGCCGCTTCTGGGCAGAACTCTGCGCAGTGGACATATTTCGATGAGTTCAACGGCTCCATAAGCAAGTCCCTTGCTGTGAAACGAAGCAAAATAACGCTCAACGTTTGTCCCTCCACACCGCGTAACTGAAGGCTCGTAGCAACGAGCTTCAAGACCCGACCTTATAGGGCGCGATATAACTTACCGCACCAGGAAGGGCCCGAGGATGACAAACTGCAGCAGTGCGTTTAACGCAACGTACTGCCCAAGCCATCAGCCGTTTATAATTAACTTTTAGAGGTGGCCTAAGATGGTGGATTCAGTCTTTCCGACCTAAGAACCCGAGTTGAAACGCAACTCCGAAATGTCCAGTTACTGGAACAAGTCGTGGGTCGTATTCGCTTCACCGCGAACTTCTGCGTGGCCGCTATTTCTTATCGGTGTTCTGTTAAAGGGCATAGGTCAAGGGTTTGTGATCAGTAAAGATTTTGAATTGTAACCCTTCTAGGTAATAATGAAAATATTTGATAG
>NW_017156499.1:0-246 GCF_001652005.2 Ceratina calcarata
CCCCAGCCCACCAAATGTCAGTTTGTTCATTACAACTTAACTATCGTAAAAAAAATTATCGGTTTCATTTCGATATTCGAACAATCAAGATATGTTTAGATCAAAAGGGTACGACGATTCCAGAACCTCGACAATTTCTACGACATGCAAACAAGAAAATTGTACTATCTTTAGCTTGGTCTAATCATAGAATGGTTTAATATACAACGAAAGTTCTTTCGTTCTACCTTCATCGTAGTTCACAGA
>NW_017156500.1:0-246 GCF_001652005.2 Ceratina calcarata
CATGTGTGGCAGAGGCTGCAGAAATTCTCGTATGGCATGTCGGTGTTCACATGGTTATTATATGTATGTTTTAGATTGGTTCCATCCTGCTTAAACAGAATCAGCAGAATCGCACTGTCGCGTATAAGATGTTTGGGAATTTTAGCATATGTTTGACAGAGATAAAAGCAATCAACGTACGAGTGTTTACCCATTGCAAAATATTCGCGTATCGTGTCCTGTTTATCGCATGCTACGTCATCAAAG
>NW_017156501.1:0-246 GCF_001652005.2 Ceratina calcarata
CTAACCTAAACCGAAATAGTAAACACGAAACGAAACAAATAAATAATAAATAAATGAAAACACCGATAACCTATACGAATTATCGCGAATCTGAAACATGGAAAGTAATAATATGACGAAATAAAAATCAACCAATTTACACACTGTCCAAAATATATATGAAAAACTAGAACCGAATCGATCGAAAATAAAAATAAAATATATATGAAAACAAAAATAAAAAGAATATAACATAATATTTAAAAA
>NW_017156502.1:0-246 GCF_001652005.2 Ceratina calcarata
ATCAAAGATTCTGTTCTTTGACACACTCGCGGATAATCGCAAGGGTAGAATCGATTGTCAGGAATCGATGCTAAATCACGATTTGTCCAAAAGTGGCTAAAGGGAGGTGCGACACGGTGGTAGAATATATCAAGAGGCAGCGACGTCTCTGATGGAAAGCCATAAGAAACACAGTCGGTGAAATATTCCGAGTGGCATAAAAGCGACGTCGGGAATGCGAGTAGCCCGGTATCTGCGAGTCGCAGC
>NW_017156503.1:0-246 GCF_001652005.2 Ceratina calcarata
CTATAATTAATTACTTATTATTAAAGTGTTTTAGTCATTCCTATACCATTCATAAGAGTAAGAAATTATAAATAAATAAAGAATAAGAACCACAACCTATAAATAATTAGTACGATTAATTTTCTATTCTTAATAAATCAAAAAGTTCAAATTCTTTTTAAAATAGAAATTATGTCGACCGAAAATTACTGTTAGTTACAGTTTCTTTTTATTTTATTTTATTTAATTAATAACAATTTAAAAACA
>NW_017156504.1:0-246 GCF_001652005.2 Ceratina calcarata
AGACGTCTCTGCGAGACGAGAGACGATACGAAGGGAGTTCGAGCTTGACCGCCGATCGTACAACACAAGAAAATTTTGTAAAGCCACTGTACGACGTTGTAGTGGAGTTTTTAATACAACCATTTTAAAAGCCATCAGCTGTGTTCATTATTTTACTGGGAATCAATTCCTAAACACTTCATCAGCTACGTAATATTAAATTGGCGCGTGGCACCGAGGCAACGGGAGTCTACTCTCGCAACTCAC
>NW_017156505.1:0-246 GCF_001652005.2 Ceratina calcarata
ACACTGTTCCTTTTTCTAATTTTTTTTTTAATTCATCACATACATTATTTTATTTTACTAAATTACAGTTTTATAATGATAATCTTGCTTCTAACAATAAAAGGCCTAGAAGTAAATCGGCAATTAATTGACGCAATCTAATATTCATGTCGATCTATCTATATTTATATTTACATGGACACGATGTGTTAAGAATTAATTATAATGATGAGTTCTGGTTTGCAAAATGCAGGGTGTCCCAGAATG
>NW_017156506.1:0-246 GCF_001652005.2 Ceratina calcarata
TTACAAAAGTAGATGCTTAAATTTGAGGGCTAGACTGAAACTAGCAGAAAAAGAATATGCTTTTGAAAATACTTCATTAAGAACAGAAGCACTTAATTTTTGTTTGCGTCAGCTACAGAAGAAAAAAACGAAACCCACAGGCGCAAGGTTCACTTTAAACGAAAAACTAATGAGCGTAGCTCTCTACAAAACCTCGGGGGCGGCATATAGATTTTTATGTTCGTGGTTTCAATTGCCATGTAAATC
>NW_017156507.1:0-246 GCF_001652005.2 Ceratina calcarata
CTTCCGAGAGAAATTTCGTCCAGTACACAGCTATCTAAGAAGACAGTGTCTAAAAATTTATTTGAGTTCAGTGTTGTGAGGGTCACTTATAATTGTCCGCACGAATATTTTCATCAATACACAATGGAGGAGGACAATAGCAAAATTGTGAAAAGGAAGTTAGACATCGGACAGTATGTCGCCACATCAACAGAAAATCGGGCCGGTGCGTTGTGGGCGAAATTTGATTTAATCAAAGATATTTGT
>NW_017156508.1:0-246 GCF_001652005.2 Ceratina calcarata
TGAGTATCTTGTTAGGCGCTCCCGCTAATTCCGTCAAGCGTTTCATATCTTTAAGTAAAAATTCCTGGTGAGCACCTTGCTAGGCGCTCCCGGACGTAAGACGAACGCAACTCCAGTAGGAATGCTTATGACATAAATACGAAATTAAATTACAATTAGCCATATTATATTGGATCTATGCGCAGTAAGGTCGTTCGCGAAATAATTAATTAAAATATGAATAAAGGAATAATGTAAGGATGCAGA
>NW_017156510.1:0-246 GCF_001652005.2 Ceratina calcarata
TAAGAAAATAAAGAACAAAAAACAAAATGTGAGCAGAGAGAATACTAACGACGAAATAAGTTGCGATTAATTGTGTCAACGAGAGGCAACGGGAAATGCACCGGATCCAAAGAGCAAAGCTTGCACGATGACTATCTAACTAAAAGAAAGCGCGAGAAAAATGCTGAATAGGACAACGTGAAAATTCTTCACGAGAAATTTCATGTTTATTTTTTATTATCGTTTTATTGTAATAAGTTATCACGA
>NW_017156511.1:0-246 GCF_001652005.2 Ceratina calcarata
ATTTTAGGGCGTACATTGAAAATTTGGAAAGCAAAGATGCGATGAAACAAATGAAAGTAGCGATTTAGTATTTCTTTTATTTGTCAATATAACACCAATCCATATGTTCAAACATTCATATGTTTCTAATTATTTAATATTGTTGTATTACTATTAATCATATAGTATTCAGAATTTATTGCAATAATCGAGATCTTTTTTAACGTCACAAACAACAGACATATCGTTCTAAATGTTACATACAAC
>NW_017156512.1:0-246 GCF_001652005.2 Ceratina calcarata
AATTCTATTCTTATGCCTAAAAAGAAGAAATAAATAGTTTTGTTAATAAAATTCGTTTATAGCAGAGGTGGAGAACCTTTTCACCACTAGAGGCCACATTTACATTAAGTAGTAATAAAGAAGACCGCTATAATTTTTTATATTTCACCGTTGATATTTTTATTTGTTTAAGTATGTGCATATATTCATCCAGATCTTTAAATTTTAATAAACAACTACATATTTAAATACCACTTCAAATAAAAA
>NW_017156513.1:0-246 GCF_001652005.2 Ceratina calcarata
GCCAAATAAATAAACTAGGCGCGCTGGAGCTAAACATCGAGCAAAGAAACTCCGCGGTCAGATATTAAAGCAAGTAAAGAGACAATTAATTTATATTGATTTACCAAAAACGTCGAGCCATCCCGAGAGGCCTTGCTACTCGCCGACCTCTCAGGCATCAACAGGCACAATATCATTAAATTCCGAAGCAGAGGTAGAAGATACCGCCTCTCCCATAGTCATCGACTCCGATACAGAAACTATAAT
>NW_017156514.1:0-246 GCF_001652005.2 Ceratina calcarata
TTAAACGAATATCGCGATTTGATTGCGCGAAATATTTTCGAATTAGGGAGGACCGAGAAGGCTAGTATGCATATCAGCCTGACGTCCGATAGACCAATTGCGTATAAACCTTATAGATTGTCATACTTCGAGCGTCGTCAATTAAGCGATCTTGTAACCGAGCTGAAGCGAGCGGAAGTAATCGAGGATAGCGAGTCGCCATACGCGAGCCCTGTGATTTTGGTGAGGAAGAGCAACGGTGAGGTC
>NW_017156515.1:0-246 GCF_001652005.2 Ceratina calcarata
TTATCTCGCGATGGGGCTTCGTTTTTCTTCTCATACAATGTGAGATTTATTATTACATTAACTGAACGACTGTTTGTTACCAAAAAATGTTCACTCAAGTCCATGGCACAATTAATATTTCTTCGTATAACAAATTCGAAAATATAATTTTTTGCAAAAATGTGGTTTGATGTTTGATTTATACCACTTGCATTCTTACGCGTGAATATGGAACCTTCATTCAGTTAATGTAATAATAAATAATCA
>NW_017156517.1:0-246 GCF_001652005.2 Ceratina calcarata
ATATTGTAAAATAGCATCATTTTTAAATAATACTTTCGGTAAACGATTAAATTCAAACTTAGAAAATTCAGATGACATAATTAGACGTATGACGTTCAATAACGAGACAGAAAATTCTTTAGCTTTAGAAGTAGAAGCGCAATATTGGAATAGACAAAAAGTATCATTGGACAAATATCTTTCTCAGATTTATTAGGTTTACCGAACCGGTGACCTCGGTGTGTCCTCCACGTGCCGCCTGACGAC
>NW_017156518.1:0-246 GCF_001652005.2 Ceratina calcarata
AATAAACTATTATTATTATAAAGAGTAGAGCACTGAGTTGTTTGCAAAATTCGTAATTTTCTTATTTATATTCCATACTCAAACCGGGATAAAACGTGTAACAAAAAGTTGCTGTAAAATCTGAAGCTACCGAATGCCAACGAAATTTTCCGTTTTTCCCGTAGCAGTAATCGCGTAGCTACGATAATCGATAACATAAACGGAAGATGTGTACACAAATCTATGTCATCGCGTACACAATATGAG
>NW_017156519.1:0-246 GCF_001652005.2 Ceratina calcarata
ACTTCGAAACCATGATGTTTGAAGAAGGCTTCGATAACTTTAATATGAGCCTTCATCTGCGTAGGTGATCGCGCAGTGATGACGATATCGTCTGCGAAGGCAAGAGCTACGATATTTGCTCCATTAATGTCTAGGCCCGCTCTCGTATTAAGCTACAATAACAGTTCATCCACTATGAGATTAAAGAGAATACCAGACATGGGATCGCCTTGTTTCACACCACGTTTTATGTTAATAGGTTGGGAC
>NW_017156520.1:0-1896 GCF_001652005.2 Ceratina calcarata
GTAACGCGAGCCGTCCATGTCGAACTCGTGCACGATTATTCGACAAATGCATTTTGGGCTGCATTCGATCGCTTCATTGCGCGATGGGGAGTCCCTTCCTGCGTATTCAGCGATAATGGGACAAACTTTGTTGGAGACAATAATGAGTTAACGCGAGAATTCAATCGCTGTTGCAACTCGCCGGAATGACACGATAAATGCAGTGAACTGGGGATGCGGTGGAGATTCAATCCACCCAGTGTGTGGGATATAGAGAGTATGCAGTATATTACCATGAGGGATCACATCATCCATGGCGTCATTACTTCCTCGAACTAAATGTTTAGTTTAGAGGATAAGGATCGACCAGGACCGAGAGACTGAGTTCGCTTTGTTGGACGAGACGGACCATCCGGGGCTTAACCGCTGTACTGAGCAGAACCATAAAACGTTAAAATAAAGAGATTGAGCAAAACTCTAAAACAAAATAGCTTTGAAATAATTCCTGTCCTACACCAGTGCACCGCATTCGGTGGAATGCAAGAAGCCGGTGTGAAATCGGTGAAACATCATTTAAAAAGGATCATGGGAGATTTCACACTGACTGGGGAAGAAATGCAGACGTTGCTCTGTAAAATCGAGGCGAGTTTGAATTCTCGACCGATTGACAGCGACGTTAAGCGACAGCGCGGATGATTTCGCGACTCTCACACCTGGTCACTTTCTGGTGGGCGGTCCGCTGAATGTGCTTCCGCGGGAATCTGTAGAAACGGAAAAAGTCACGCAGCTTACGCGTTGGAGAGTTCTACAGAAATTCCATGAACAACTCTGGAGACATTGGACGAGGGATAATCTCATCTATCTCCAACAGAGAAATAAATGGCAAACCACCCAAGCGCAGTTGCAGTCTTGCGATTTGGTTCTAATACAAAATCCTCTCGTTCCTCCTAATCATTGGAAGTTGGGGAGAGTTGAGAATGTGTTCCCGGGAACCGACGACAATGTAAGGGTCGTTGACGTTCGCACAGCTAAAAATACATATAAGCGGCCGATCACGCGAATGTGTAAATTAGCTGTCGATTAAATTGCCGTTGGTATCAAAATCGCCGAGAATAACATAGAACGATGGGCTATAAAGTTCTTATGGTATCGGCTGTTTACGGGTATACGAGACAGAGGACTTGGATGAGAAACAAAGACTCGATCGTATGATCGGTGTTTGCGCATCCGTCTTTGTCACTCGTACGGGCGGTCGGATTAAGGAGTCGGTACGGTACGATACCATCTCCTTACATCTGCCGAACGTGAAAAACGCCACGCTCGACGCCGATCCCTTTCGTTCACGAAATGACCAGCTGCAGTTGCAATATTGCCCAAACGCTGAACTTCACCAGGAAGTATCCTCAGCGTTGGTTTAACGAACCTCAACGTCGAAAAACCGTTGAAGAACGTGAGCGCGTCTGCGACGAACACGTCGTTCCAAACCGCAATCCTCTACCGGCTCTTACGAGCTCAAGGTAATCGCCTTCAAAGTCCGAAAACCCCGGATCAGGAATGCGTTGTGGAGTTGGTCGAAAAACAACTCCTCTTTAATTGGGACGATTCCGTCTCAGACAGAATCTTCTATCACCAAAAGGCAAAGAGATCCGTCACTCTAAGGACCGCATTCTCGATAAAAGATTCCTAGTCAGTTCGCAAGGAACGTAACCCGATCTGACGCGATGCGACAACAGCGAATTCGACTGTACGTCGAAATTGGGATGGCCAATCCCTTTTAATCGAACGTAACAGCGGACTAAAATTCAGGCTCGCTTTTTCTCGCGTTAATGTCTCAGACAGAGAATACCTCTATCCTAAACAATTGCTAGCAGTTCTTTTTCAGTCGCCGTATAGAGTCGTCTCAAAGAACCTACCTCA
>NW_017156522.1:0-246 GCF_001652005.2 Ceratina calcarata
TATCAAATTGCGCTTGTACATCGTAATTATGTTTTATTTCCGATTGTGATAGTTACATTTTTATGTAAAGGAATTTTCTCGTAGGGGTGGTTCTTGCTTGTTGTTCTTGTGTGTTTTTGTGTCTGGCGGGATTGGTGTTGTTGTTTTGGTCTGATAGTATTAGTTTAAATGGTCTTTATTTCTATCGTTCGGCCTGAGGATTATTTCTTTTTATTTGGGGTGTGTGGTGGTGAGGGGAGATTTTTC
>NW_017156523.1:0-246 GCF_001652005.2 Ceratina calcarata
TTTTACAATATCTTATGTGGCTTAGAATTTATGAACGAGGGTGTACACACGTTCACTGAGTCAGAGAACCTTCCTTCGTGCGAGCATGTGCGTGCATTCACGCTAACCGACCAGGAGTCAAATGTTTCTAGCGAACCCTACACGGGGCACTGACTTTTATGCTTGTCCCTTGGCCAATTTACGGCGTTCCGACATTGCACGCACACGATTTCTCCCGCTGATATATACGCTACGTTATGCATTAGC
>NW_017156524.1:0-246 GCF_001652005.2 Ceratina calcarata
ACGTGTACATAACTATTATTATATTAAAGAATATTAACATACTGATATATCTAAAAGTACTGAATACGCGAATGCATGCTAGTCGATCGAACAACGTGCGATCGATACAGGAGACAGTATGGACCAGGGCTGGGATAATTTTTCCCTCGGCCGGAAAGTGGTGACGACGCGACCATGGTGGGGACTAGTATTTGACGGGGATATGCTAGGCATGGTCAGTGCCCTAGTAGAAATTTGACCAGTAAA
>NW_017156526.1:0-246 GCF_001652005.2 Ceratina calcarata
TTATCAGCCCCTGTTCATACGTTTCCTCCGCGGACAAGTCGTCCAGGATTAGCGCGTCCAGGAGCATGGAGGCGGTGGAGTGTAAGTCAATCGTATGGGGGTCTTGCGTTCTAATGTTTGACATCGCTCTCTCGATACAAAGCTTGTTCCGAGAGCGCTTGTAAATGAAACACCAAACATTCCGATTTCCTCGCTCTGTAACGAAATTCTGCCAACTCTGCAGTTTCGAAGAGCGGACGTCAGCCG
>NW_017156527.1:0-246 GCF_001652005.2 Ceratina calcarata
AAGACATTTCCATTGCTCAAAGGTTACGAATGTGGTTCCAACATGACGGATGTCCAGCTCATAATTCATTAATAGCCCGACAAATACTACAACAAAAATTTCCTCAAAGATGGATCGGGCGAGGTGCAAATATTCCATGGCCTGCGCGCTCGCCAGATATTACACCGTTAGATTTTTTTCTTTGGGGCACAGTGAAATCACAAGTTTACGACGAAATTCGCACGACACCGGAAAACATGATGGAAC
>NW_017156529.1:0-246 GCF_001652005.2 Ceratina calcarata
GCTTCTTCGTGATATTTAACTTTTTCTCTCGTGCGCAAACGACACAACTTATTTACTTATTTGGAACGCTATGAAACAATATTTTACGCGTATAATATCCAATGATAAAGGTAGTTCCGGATGAAGAATCGTAACCACCACTGTGATACGATCTCTTCATCTACGAAACGTCCGTTATCACTTGTACATGTGGAATATTATCTATGAAATCACCCCTTTCTATAGCTAATTTTTTCTCCTCCTCGC
>NW_017156530.1:0-246 GCF_001652005.2 Ceratina calcarata
GACCAAAACGTAAAATGTAAGCTACTACTCGTCTTAATTTTTTGATACAGGAATATCGGAACAATATTTCATCATTGTATTTTGATGTAGTTGCTAAACAGATTAGTCGTTTGAGTTCAGGTACATCATTACAGATGGTGAATTTAGAGGGAGGCCAATTTCTTTCGCTTCTAGATAGCCATTCGGGTCCATGACGCCAAATGGAATTATGCACGAAATGTGTTGGTGTCTGTCCTCGAGATAAAA
>NW_017156531.1:0-680 GCF_001652005.2 Ceratina calcarata
ACAACCTCCTTCTGAGGCGATGTCAATATAACCTCTGTTGCTTAACTCAGTACCTTCTCGAAGTCTATCAATATCACTGAAACCTCGCCACTTCTGCAGACTATTCTATAGGTGGGATAAATTCGATAATACTTTTAATTATCTCCCTTTTATTAATTTTATTGACTCTTCTTTTATTATTATGTAGCATAGGACGAAATACTCCTCTTTCTTTTCTTAATGAAGATGACATATATCTTTCGTTTTATCTTACTTATTTATATTCCTCATTTATACTAGTAATGACATCTTTTTTTTATGCATACTGAATGCTTCTTAACTCAGGATACATTTAACACTAACATTGGTATCTTATATCCCACTTAAGATCGCCAATAATACTTACCTGCAAATAAGTGGAATTTTTCTTAATATCTACGTATGATAGACTTCTTTCCCTTTCCCTTAATCCTATAATCATTTCCCTAACCTATACTTACCTCATTTTTGTTACCCTCCATGCTTTTTGTCCTACATGTAACTTACCTTTTTTCCCCTATGTTCTGTTTCCCATCGCTATGTCTATCTTCCTTTATAAAAGTTGACATGTAAGTCCTTTTTAATATTAATATTAATATTTTTACAATATTTTATTCTTTTATAATTGTACGATACATTTTATATATATGTAAAGAAAGTAC
>NW_017156531.1:2530-3012 GCF_001652005.2 Ceratina calcarata
CTTGTCTACCATTCGGTCTAAAAACAGCACCAGCAATCTTCCAAAGAATTTTATCAAGTATACTAAGAAAAAATAACCTTAAAGACTTTACGGAAAATTACATAGATGACATATTAATATTTTCAAAAACTTTCGAAGACCATATCATGCATATAAAACAAGTTCTAGAAGCCATAATAAAAGAAGGCTTTAGATTGAAATTAAAAAAATGCACGTTCGCATCCAAGTCAATCAAATATCTCGGACATATAATAGAAAATAATACAGTAAGACCAATCAAAGACAACTTAGTATCAATACATAATTTTCCTACTCCAAAAACACAGAAGAATATCAGACAATTTCTAGGTAAAATAAATTTTTACCACGAATACATACCGAAAATCTCAACAATACTACATCCATTACATAGACTGTTGAGAAAAGATGTAAAATTTAATTGGTCTGTGGATTGTGAAAAATCATTTACAGAAATAAAAAAA
>NW_017156532.1:0-246 GCF_001652005.2 Ceratina calcarata
CGCGTTAACTCGCTGATGTATGGATCGTTTGGAATCGTGTATGAACGAGTCATGGAAGGTTTCTCGGAATCTCCTAAGTTGTCAAACAAGAATGCTGACGACGCGACGTTCTCGTAAGAATACACCGTGTAGGGGGAACAAGAGGGCGCCTATAGATCGAAATGGTATTTGTACAAGTATACATAAGTATCTCTTTATTCTACTTTCGTTGATACATGCATGTCTTCTTAGAACTTGGCTAGGCAT
>NW_017156533.1:0-246 GCF_001652005.2 Ceratina calcarata
AATTCGTTCCATTTTCTTATCTCACAAATAAAAAAGTAATACAATTAAATATTGTATAAAAATTAAGAAAGTCCCTTCATAAAAATCGTGGATTATTGAAACTCTTACTTTTTCAGTCTCATAAATATTCAAGCCGTTAATGGAAATAAAATTTTTATGGATTTTGTGTAAAACAAAATTTTTTACCACTTTTTAATAACATATTGTTAGTAATAATAAATAACTCGAACTGTTACGATTTGATAA
>NW_017156534.1:0-246 GCF_001652005.2 Ceratina calcarata
ATCAATCTTATCGGTCAACGACGCGGGCGCTGGTACGCTCGTATTTGATTGATCGTAACGCGTTGATGCCGCTTAGACGGTATTAAAATTCGAGGAAACGGTGTCCTCAATTGTATCAGCGAAGGAATTCCTCATCAAGGGATTCAGCTTTAGAAACCGCGAGGATGGCACGCGATTGAGCCGGAAGGTGTTCGAGAAATATCGTTTTTATTGCGCGGTCATCACACGAGCCGTCGTTTAGACTGC
>NW_017156535.1:0-246 GCF_001652005.2 Ceratina calcarata
AAAAAATTTCATTTTTCCTTAATTACTCCTAAATCGTTGAATCTACGGGAAAATTATATAAGACCTTTCTTGTAGAGGACGACAGAGATCTACAATTTAACGAGTTATTGACGAGAAACGAAAAAACAGTTTTTTACAAATTACTCGTTAACTACTGACACTATCGAAAAATTTTTACATGGAGATTGTAGATCTCGTCATCCTCTATAAGAAAGGTCATATGCAATTTTTCCGTATGTCTAACGG
>NW_017156536.1:0-246 GCF_001652005.2 Ceratina calcarata
ACGGACACCGACCTCGGCGCGTGGCGTAGAAGAGTCGCGCCGATCCGCTCTCTCATTTGATCTTATTCCTTTTCCCATTCTGCATATCCAAAATTTCGGAGGTTGTCGAACACCGATTTGTCTATGTTATTTTCTCCTCGCGGTTAGCTCGACTTGTATCTTCGGAGAAAAAACCTCAATCCGAAGGCCGCGCAAATAACTGAACCGCGAATCGAATTTATGAAATTAATATCCGGTTTTTAAACA
>NW_017156538.1:0-246 GCF_001652005.2 Ceratina calcarata
TCATGGAATTTAAGGGCGTTCGTGAGGAGCAGTTGTTCAACTTAAAACGAATTCACGTTCACATGATCATTAACATTCATCAATATGCCTTTTTTAAACAAGATTTGTATAAAAATCCCATATACGATTCAACTTTGGGATTGAATTGGGATTGGGACTATACGATTCAACTTTGGGATTGAATATCTCGACTTTTAATACCGTAACGAGTATTCAGTTTTCGAGGACATATAAAAGACACTTAAA
>NW_017156539.1:0-246 GCF_001652005.2 Ceratina calcarata
TAAACATCGCGACCGTTAAAAACGACCGAGCCAGCAAGAAACTTGGCACGTGTATTCATGTTTTTCTGTTATCGCGGTGACTTTCTCGGAACCTCAGTCCCGAGATTAATTATTATTTTCGGACGATTAAATTTAAATCGGAGAGGCGATTGGGAAATTAGCTTATTCCTTTTTTAAACAATAGCAGATTATTATTCGATGATCTGCCAGCGAGTGCTTCCTGGCAGAATTATCAATTATGTAAAC
>NW_017156540.1:0-246 GCF_001652005.2 Ceratina calcarata
TCATGAGCACAAATTACAGTACTTTACAGGTCATCACCATAGGAATTCCGGAGCTGCAGGAAAAGTTGGATTTAATAGGAAGGAACAACAGTGTCCGCTGCATCAGTATCTACGATACCCACGCATTATTCTTCAATATGAAAGAATTGATTTAGTAACAAAAATTTTTTCAGCTTTATAGCTTCATTTCGATTTTATTAATTATTAATTAAATACGATTAGTCCAATTAATTGTATAATTCTTCC
>NW_017156541.1:0-246 GCF_001652005.2 Ceratina calcarata
TAACTTTGTAGTAGCATTATGTAATTCTACAAATATTTACGGTAACAGTTTTCTTGTATAACTTCTTAAAGCATGGCAAGTTTAATTTGGAGTGATGTGCCATAACCGTTTGAAGTCGCTATGAACTGATTTAATAAGAATGTTATTGGTATTTATATGTTCGTCTTATCCTGGCATTAGGAGGTGGTTTTGCCTTCATGTTTCTGCATCTGTCTCCTCTTTCTCGCTATCCGTTTCGAGTCTTCA
>NW_017156542.1:0-246 GCF_001652005.2 Ceratina calcarata
GCCATAATCTGACACAGCGCATCGTATTCTTGAATTTTTCTATCTTCATTCATCCCTTCCTCTTTATGTCCCATACTATCATATTCTAATAATCCGACATTAAACAGTGAAAAGAGATGAAAAACTGAGTGCAATTAGCAAATTGAAGTCAACAAAGTTCCAAGCAAGGATATAGATGATTGGAACTACCGGATTGAATTATATTACGTCGAGTATTTTTTATGCAATCTAATCAAAATATATAAC
>NW_017156543.1:0-246 GCF_001652005.2 Ceratina calcarata
TCGGTTTTGTACTTTCACTGTCGTTACTCTCCTTTCCGTCGGTTACTGTATCGGTTATTCGTCGACCGTCTATGTTCTCTTTTCATCCGTTTGATCCGTTTGATCGATCGACCGTGCTTCGTGGAATCTATTGTGAATCCGTGTCGGCGGCAGGTGTAGGAGCTAAGCTTTTACTCAAGCGTACAAATCTTGTGTAACGCTATAAAGGTATTTAGGTACCTGCCGATACCTCGTATCTGGGCGACC
>NW_017156544.1:0-246 GCF_001652005.2 Ceratina calcarata
CCGACCGTCTCACCGTCGAAATGGTGAACTTTTGGCAAAAAATTTCGTTTTTCCTAAATTACTCTCAAACCGTTGGACTTACGAGAAAATTGAATGAGATCTTTCTTGTAGAGGACGAAGAGATCTACAATTTCCATCTAAAACTTTTTCGCTAACGTCAATAGTTTACGAGTTATTGCCGAAAAACAAAAAAACGGTTTTTCGCAAATTACTCGTTAACTAATGACACTAGCGAAAAATTTTTAT
>NW_017156545.1:0-246 GCF_001652005.2 Ceratina calcarata
AACCAATCAGGGTTTTTTTCCTACATTGCTGTCCCATCGAGGTCCCAATTTGGGGGTTTGGACGGTCGCTCCGAAGGAGGACGAAGTCAATTGAGTTTCCAACACGGTCACGTGGAAATATAAAATACGAGATTTAGCTATCATTCGAGCTCATCAAACATACAACGAATTTACTTGACAATCTTCTGTACAACTCATGACATTACCGATCGCATTGAGGCACTTAACTTGAGTTTGTAATTGCCA
>NW_017156546.1:0-246 GCF_001652005.2 Ceratina calcarata
ATTATCAATTCCATTTCGATTGCATTTCGATTTCAATTTTAGGTAAGGTGAACATACCCTTGCGAATGCGTCATTCACGATCCTTTAGGTGAGGTAAAACCATTCACCAAGTGCATGCCTTTGGTTATGCTTAAAGGAGAGGAGTCGCTGTCTCAGTTTCTCTACGATTTTCTGGGTGAGGTAACATCGTCTCCATCGTTAATTAGTTGCTTAGAACGTTATCAGTTCCCTTTTCCATTGTATTTC
>NW_017156547.1:0-246 GCF_001652005.2 Ceratina calcarata
TATTTACTTTATTTAACATAGTCACCATTCTTTTTGTACCAAAGCCATTATTCTGATTACTTGCACATATCATTTCTATCCAAAAATATTAAGGTTGTACGAATCCTTAGATAAAACAATGATAAGGCATTGAAATTTTAATAATTACTAGATATTACATTAATAAAACACTATACAAAATTTCAGAAATTTGTCGAATGAACATTTTTATAAATCTTACTCCTCTGTAATTATCATTGTTTTTTC
>NW_017156548.1:0-246 GCF_001652005.2 Ceratina calcarata
GATACAAAATACACATTATTATCACAGAAATACCAATAAAACGTACAACTAAATATAACGAAATAAAAATCACGAACCTTATAAACTAAAAACCACGTTAGGAAAATAACAACACAAAGCATATACGAAAAACCTCACGAATAGGAAACTATCTAATAGATAAAACAAAAATCATCGAAACTATATACCCGAACGACCAGAATGGACGGTCTAAAATTTGTCCAGATAAACCTGCATAGATCCAGG
>NW_017156549.1:0-246 GCF_001652005.2 Ceratina calcarata
CAATGATCATCTACGATGTAGAAAAAAGCTATACCAAAGAAGAACTAAAGGAGCATCTCATCCGTAAGAACTTCTACATGTTCGAAGGTGAAGAATTGAAGGAACTGCAGGAGGGAATTATCTTCCGACAGTTCTACAAAACAAAAGATGAAAAAGGCAACTGGGTGGTCCAAATCCCTGGTAAGAATCTACAAACGCTAATAAAGCAAGGAGGAAGGATCTTCATGAAATGGAGATCATACAAGA
>NW_017156550.1:0-246 GCF_001652005.2 Ceratina calcarata
GCCCTTTTATATCCAAAACAGGTTCTTTTATACCCAAAACAGGCTTTCGCGGATTGGGAGATGACCATATTTGGGCATATTCTAGGACAGAGCTGCTCAGGTATCAAGGTATCTCGTTACCGCGGGCATGAACAATTCGGCGGGCACTGATCGAGGCCCTCGTGGGCAACTTCGGCACACTTATTACTATTACTATTTTACAGATGAGGGCTGGTCCCCCACTACTGAATGCCCGCGAGATTGCCC
>NW_017156551.1:0-246 GCF_001652005.2 Ceratina calcarata
TAAGGTTGATTCGTAAGGATGAAAACGGAGACGAAACCGATATCAATCGATTTCTGATTGAACTCGGATTCGCTACAGAGAAAGAAGGGAATTATTATTCGCAAACAAATCACGATCTTCGGTTACATAATGCCGATTTGTCGGACGAACAGTGTCGTTGTTATGAAACGATGCAATACAACCAAGACGCAAATGTACCGGATAATTATCCCGAACCCCCTCCCAGTTCCGAGTGTACGAGTTCAA
>NW_017156553.1:0-246 GCF_001652005.2 Ceratina calcarata
TTCGATAACAGGACTTCCTTCATGATTTCGAATAATTTACACGTCAACCACGTGCTTCCGATAAATATTGATAAATATATAAATCTTTAATCAATTCCTGTGATTCGGGAACATGTGAATCTGATAAAAGCATGTCATTTCGTGATCGATTGTTTATTATTTTCATTCCCCGATTCGACGTTAAAATGACACAGGGTGGGATCACTCAATACATTTTTCTGTTTTCACGGCTTACAGCGACACTCA
>NW_017156554.1:0-246 GCF_001652005.2 Ceratina calcarata
AATTTTGATTGATTATTAATAAATTGCAGTTCTTATGCACTTAAAAGGAATATTAAATGTAGAGAAAATATAAGAAATGCATGTAATCTGTTAAAACGTATGAAGTATCAAAGAATATATGCTTATATGACCAAAGATATTTCTATTTGAATCGCTAAATTTTTTATTCATTTCTAAGAAAACCGAATGTGCAGAAAATATAAAGAATGCATATAATTTGAGAAAATATATGCAATATTAAAAGAT
>NW_017156556.1:0-245 GCF_001652005.2 Ceratina calcarata
TTATATGCAACAGATGCATTTCCTTATGTGCAAACTTTCTTTAATTGCATAGAAATTCGCAAATTAAAATATTTGCTGATTTAATTGCCCATTTTGTTATTTTTAGAAATCCGTACTCGAAATCTCAGTGGTATGTGGCGGGTGTGGTCAGTCATGGAGAAGGTTGCGCCCAGCCGAACGAACCAGGCGTCTACACGAGGGTCAGCTATTTCCTCGACTGGATTCAAGATATTATCAGTGAGTCA
>NW_017156557.1:0-245 GCF_001652005.2 Ceratina calcarata
CGCGAAAATGACAGATAATAACTATAAAGTACTCTTTAAGAAAGATCGTGCAGAAATTATTGGTCAAGATGGTCGTACTAAGTTGTTGGCGAATAGAGTCGGTGATTTGTATCTCGTACGCGCGGACAAGCGACAATCGCGTCGTGTTTCGTGTCGTATCGCGGAAAGAACCTCGAGATCATCGAACTCATTAGAGGTGTGGCATCGCCGTCTCGGACATTTGAATATTAAAGACTTATTAGCCA
>NW_017156558.1:0-245 GCF_001652005.2 Ceratina calcarata
CTGGTTTTGGGCAATATAGGTATATACTAAGTTTCAGTCTTTCTAGTGTTAATCAGATTCTCGCTGGTCCGACTGATTGTCATTGATATTCATTGTCATCAATTTGATTTGTCATTGATATCAATTGTCATGATAATCATTTTTAACGAAGAACGCACTATTAAATTACGCATCATCGACACGCGTCTCCATCGACTTTACGTCAACCAGGTATTCCGCTTTAGAAAAGGTGCAACGCGAATCTC
>NW_017156559.1:0-245 GCF_001652005.2 Ceratina calcarata
ATGATTATTACGGAGGAGTAAGATTTATAAAATTGTTCGACTTGTTTTTCTCAGTTATAAGGAATTTTTAGCGCATAATTTCTAATATTCTAATACATAGTTTTGGCATTTTTTATTGACTGCATTGTCTACATGTCCTACAATTCTTACTTTTGCACACTTTTTATTGCATATTTTAAATAATATCCTTGAAATTGACATTATTTCAACTTTAAAATATTCTTAAATCATGTATTAAGAATTAT
>NW_017156560.1:0-245 GCF_001652005.2 Ceratina calcarata
AAATCGTATAATTATAAGCTTTTTTTTTCATGTAAAATCTAATGTTCAAAAGTTAGTTTAATTTAGATAATCGAGAAATCATGCGTGATAGTAATCAAAAAACGGTTTTGTTTTAATTTATTTCAGCGCATAGTTATCGCGATCATCCGGTGGTCAAGGTTAATTCAGGCGTCGCGAAAATGTCACGGACGGATTTTGAATGAGAAAACAGGCGCCGCGGTAAAGTCATTCAAGCATTATTACGA
>NW_017156561.1:0-245 GCF_001652005.2 Ceratina calcarata
CCTCCATGTACCGTACGCTAATGTAAGGCCCTGATATCTCCTGGGCCTACCACTAGCAAAGGAATTACGATATTAATAATGTTAATAATTATAATGTGAAGGAAGGAATAAAAAAATTATAATGATAAAAATAGAATAAATAGAAAGAAGTAAAAGTATATAAACAAAAATAATAAATAAAAGAAGAAATGGCAATGTAATATACTCACAATCAATTAGCGTCTCTTCTCTTAGTATATCGCAAA
>NW_017156562.1:0-245 GCF_001652005.2 Ceratina calcarata
AATCTCCCAATTGAAAGTTAAGATGGATTATACGGTGGACTGCGGATTGTGTATATAACTTCAAGTATTAACCCTTCAATTCACAAAACACGGGGATTGTTAAATGATTATATGTGTTTATTGCAAGAAATATTTAATTATTTGAATAAAAAGATAATCATTTTAAAAAGAAAAATGTTTGATTCGCATTCCCTAAAATAATGTCCAACTCGATGCAAGGAGCCAAATCTAATACTCCGTATCGT
>NW_017156563.1:0-582 GCF_001652005.2 Ceratina calcarata
CCATCTATTCTTCCACTCTAATCTTAATGCAGTAAATAACAGTTGCAATTCTTCTTTTAAATTTATATCTGATTTATTTTCTAACGGTTTAAACTCATAGCTTCTCCACTTTACATAAAGGTTATTCTTTACCATAAAATACACTCCCCTTCTAACTATTTCCAGATCAATTGGTGGTATACCAGCTAGAACTTGTAGCGCAACAGTAGACGTAGTTTTACACGCTCTCATCATTAAAAGTAGGAGCCTTCTTTGCGCTGCATAAAGATGTCTTTTAACAAATGCATGTTCTATTTTATCAAACCAAACCGATGAACCATATGTAATAATTGGCAAACATGCTGTTTTATAAATTGTCCTAAGTGTTGCAGACTTAATACCCCACTTTTCTCTAGCAAATTGTCTTACAGTTACAGCAAATTTAATAATTTTTTCACGTAACTCTTTAGCATGTTGAATAAAAGAGAATTGATCATCTATTATCATACCCAAGTATTTAACTTTCTTACAGTATTTTATGTTTTTGTTACTGATTTTGATTATAGGCATCCTTTCAGGATCTAATTTTCCTTTGAGTAATAC
>NW_017156563.1:656-1434 GCF_001652005.2 Ceratina calcarata
GCATTATAAATTTCTTCTTCAGATATATCTTTTTCCAAGTTGTAATTAACGTATTTCCTTGCCTCACTTTGAATTATTTTATGCTCTTCTCCTTCAATAGTTTTAACATTTTTAGGTACTAAAGCTTTCAAAATTTCTTCAAAAGTTTCTTTCCATCCAACTGTCAGCTCATTATTGCAAGTATAAACTGAATGCATGACATCATTTTGCACCAATTTGTTTTTCGCAATTTTATATATTATTCCCCAAGGATTTTCATTACCTACTTCAGTTACAAAGTTTCTCCAAGAATTTTTCTTCGCTTTACGTATTCTTGCAACATATTCGTTTCGTATTATTTTGTAGGAAAGCTGAAAATTTTCTATATCATTTGTTGCATTTAATCTACGCACTCGTTGCAAAGCTTTTCTAGCATTATTGACCTTTTTCCTAATATTGGTTAATTCTTCATTCCACCATGGTACAGATGTCATACTGTTTTCTAATTTCTTTGGAATGCACTCATTGCATACAGTTGTTAAAATTCTCGTAAACAAGACAGCAGCTTCATCTGGATTTCCATCTCTCAAAGTTCCAATAACATGAGGTGTAAAATAAGAATCAACTTTCTCTGCAAATTTGTTCCAATCAGCTTTACGTAAATTATATTTTCTTTCATTATTTGACTTTTCGTTACGTCTTCTATTTAATTCAGTACCTATAATCTTAAATAGAATTAAATTATGATCACTATTATTACAATCTAATACAACTTCCCAATCCTTGATATAAAATTTAG
>NW_017156564.1:0-245 GCF_001652005.2 Ceratina calcarata
TACATATGTTTAATTACAGTGTTACTTAATTTGGAAAAAATAAAACTGTTTCTAAAAAAATTTTGTTTTTATGGTGAATGAATGCGATAAATTAATGTATCCGTAAATGAGGATACACGTTTTTTAACAATTGCTTATCATCAATTGAATATTCGATCATTAAGTAATTCTTACATTCGTCCGTCACTTTGACTGAATTTTCAAAATCTGAAACCAAGATTCGTAATCGGCAACAACAAAAATCC
>NW_017156565.1:0-245 GCF_001652005.2 Ceratina calcarata
TGATGATGATGATACTTGTCAGTAACTGAACACACCTTTCTCGGTAGACTGACAGACTGACTGAGACTGACGGTCAAATGCAGGGACATCATAATTTTTCCCGCACGGCTCGCTTCCCCTCTTTTTCGCCCGTACTTCGATCCCCACTACTATTCTCCTCATGCGCCTTCGTGAAGCTCCCCACAGCGCCACCTGCATAGCATTTCGTCCTAGTGATTTCTGAATTTGAATCGGACGAAATGAAT
>NW_017156566.1:0-245 GCF_001652005.2 Ceratina calcarata
AATACAGTATGCAGTAAAATATAAGGAAATATAATATATTCGACGTAAAATACAATTTATAAAATTTAAAGGAAAAAATGAATATTTATATGCATTTCAGTTCTGTACTTTTATTTATAAAAAATAGGTATGTGCGAAAACGCCAGCAATCTACTTATTATACAGTTTTATTGTTGAACTGAAAGGGACAGGTTTAAGGGGGTAGATAAATAGTCAAGTAAAACCATTGTAATTATGATTCTTAT
>NW_017156567.1:0-245 GCF_001652005.2 Ceratina calcarata
TTTTATCATTATTTATTGTTACCTTCTTGATTCGTAATTTCAGTATTGACGTCTTGTTCAACAGGAATTATAGATTTTTGTTGTCCTTCAACTTCTACTTCTAGATTCGACTCTATTTGTTTTTTGCCATCGTCAGAAGACTTTTCTTTATTTGATGAAGGATTATTCCCTTTCTCAGTAATTTGTACGTCAGTAGAGTCATTGTCCTTATTATCAGAAGTCCCCTTATCAACTGTTTAAAAAAA
>NW_017156568.1:0-245 GCF_001652005.2 Ceratina calcarata
ATCTAATTGTATGCTATTACTAATTATAAATACAATATATAAGTGATTTACCTTGTTAAACAACTATATATACACGTTTTAATGGATCACTTAACTTATATTAACATGTTCTCTCATTTTATTGTTTATTATATGCTTTTCATCTTGTTTGAAAAATAATCGATTGACGTACTAAAAAAGAAATAAGTTAATTAGGAATATAATAAACGTATGTTAGATATCAGTAATGTAGATGTATTATGAAC
>NW_017156569.1:0-245 GCF_001652005.2 Ceratina calcarata
CTGGTGCTTTTTTTTTTTTTTTAAAAGATTTTTATTTGCTTGTTTTGGTACATTATACATTTGTTAAGCGCAAATAAAACATAAAACAAAAACTTAAACTAAATAGGTACAGTGTAGAAAATACATGGCCGGTAATACGGCAGCTCGCATCGTAACAGTATTGGGGAGTAGTCGCAGTGGAGCGGGGTAGCGTGGTTGGTTGGCGGTGACTATCCGTCATATGTGCCAGACGTTGTCGTAGGTTG
>NW_017156570.1:0-245 GCF_001652005.2 Ceratina calcarata
AGATTATAGAGATTTCCGAAGATTAAACTTTCGAAAATACTAGTGGCTATCAAATCATAGCAACTTTATGCGCGAGATAAAGGCGAGGAGGTCAAGATTCCTTGAATCTTCCGGCAATTAATGAATAGCTTACTGTCATATTTTGTGTGCAATAAGCTCATGAAAAACCCAAGAATGTAAGGAATGTAAGATCATCCCATTGTAAATAGGCATTTATTTCCTTTCTTCTTTTCCTTTTTTTCTAC
>NW_017156571.1:0-245 GCF_001652005.2 Ceratina calcarata
ATTATAAAGGATGTTACAGGATTAATACGAAGTACGTAGAGGGGATGATCGATCCGGGCGGAGTACAGCGATTGAATTCGATAACCCGAACGTTTAATCCAGATTTCAGCCGGCAGATGGGCCGAAATGAACTTTCGCTCGATTGATCTCGGGGTTGGTTCGATGAACAGCCTCCATGCGCATTCCCCTATCCGCCCGCTTTAATATCGCTTATTATCGATCACTTCTGTCTCTCTCTCTCTCTC
>NW_017156572.1:0-245 GCF_001652005.2 Ceratina calcarata
CCCCGCCAAGAAGCGTGTCACTTTCAAGCTAGATTCGCCTGGCCCTGCCCCTACCATCGTCCCACATGGGTCCTCAACCCTTCGGACTAACTAAAAAGAAACGCGCATCGTCCATGAAACGAGAGATTCTGTACGTTTAACACGCCGAAACATAGCGTAAGAAAAATAGAATAGGAAACACAATCCTACTATTAAATATTCACGTCGTTCCGCCAAGCACGACACATTACAATGTAACGCATACT
>NW_017156573.1:0-245 GCF_001652005.2 Ceratina calcarata
TCCCAGAAAAAGTGTTAGAGCCGAAAAGGGGTGATTCTGAACAACAATTTCCTTTGTCAAAATACAAAGTGAGGCATGATTTTTAAATTATTAACGAAAAACACTGACCAATGGGAGCACGCGTAGGGCCCACGTTGACCAATGGCCGAGCGTCAATCCGAGCCAACTTACCCGTGGGCCCTACGCGTGCTCTCATTGGTCAGTGGTTTTCGTTAATAATTCAAAAACCATGGCTCACTTTGCAT
>NW_017156574.1:0-416 GCF_001652005.2 Ceratina calcarata
TCGCCCGACACGTATTCCCATAATTCACGTAGAATCAAACTCATTTTCATATTATACTTCCATGTACTATAGTTATGCCCATTTAATTTATCTATGCGATCGACTGGTTGCACCGTGGATGACATTTTTGCTCGTGAATTGTACTTACTTTATTCTATTTTCTTCCGAGCGCGTGGCCTCTCTTACGTAACCTTACTTTTTTTGGTAACTGAATTCACTTCACTAATCTGTATATTTTGTATTTATATACGCATTCTCGCGTACTTCTGGGCCCATAACCATGTTAGGTTATTAGTATTTATTAATGATTATAAACTATAATAAATGATACATAAAGATTCTTCATGCCGATCTGAAAGTTTCGAAGATAGTTTCGCCGTATTAAACAAAGAGGGATGAGTAATCGGGATTCTGGG
>NW_017156574.1:528-1239 GCF_001652005.2 Ceratina calcarata
AAGGAATACTGAAAGAATAAAAATTGGGTTATTGATATACTTACAAAAGATGTCAATTCATTATTGCTTCTTTCCGAAACTCAATATTTTGCATATACTCCTGTAAGAATTAAAAATAGTTTTAGAATTATAATGATAGCTAATACTGTGAACGAATAAAAAGTCTAGCTGTTATTCAACGTACTTACAAACGTTAATTCTATATCATTTCTACTTTCTCGACGCAGAATTTTCTACATGCGCTCGTGTAAGAATTGAAATTCATCTTATATGACATTGTAAGTAGAAACGAATAACGAAATAAAAATTATATTATCAATATACTTACAGGTATTGATTCGTTATTCGTCTAATACACGACACTATATAGATCCTTTTTGTATATGCTATTGTGTAAGAATTATTAAAATTAGTCTCTAGAACTTTATAAGTGTAAATCAATGAAATAATAAATCTTGTATTATTAACATACTTGAACTTGAACGTAGACGATGGGGAACGCGGGCGGCGTCTCGGAGACGCGAGGAAGAAGGGTATTGGAACGGCCAATGACTGTGAGGCTCGTGACTCTGGTTGGCGAGAGTCGAAAGAGGAGACGAGAGTGGGGAGTGGCTAGTAGCCCGCGAGGGCAAAAACGAATTAAACATCTAGAAAATGTAACATACAGACAACCGCAAGAAATGTTTTTACAATGTAAGTAATAATTTGTAT
>NW_017156575.1:0-245 GCF_001652005.2 Ceratina calcarata
CTTAAGTAGGCGATTCTGGAGGTGATTTTGAGCAACAATTTCCTTTGGCAAAATGTAAAGCGACGTACGGTTTTTGAATTATGGATGAAAAACGTTGGCCAATGGGAACGCGCGGAGCCACAGGAGTGGGGGCTCGGCGACGCTCGGCATTGGCTCAGCGCGGGCCCTACGCGATCTCATTGGTCAAACGTTTTTGTTAATAATTCGAGAATTATACTTGGCTTTGAATTCTACCAAAAGAAGTT
>NW_017156576.1:0-245 GCF_001652005.2 Ceratina calcarata
TATTTTATGTGATACTTCTTATTGACTCAGCTTGCGTTCAACGAGTTCAAACTGCCGTGAAAGTTTTATTAGACGTTCCGGAATTTTTCAGATTCTCCTTCCCCAACTCACGTTTCTTACGAGACGAATGGGATTTCCCTTCTGTTTCCGAACTCTTTTCCTATTTCCTAGGCAAAGGTTTGATCGCTTGATTTTCCTTTTGTTGTCTGTTATCTGCGAACTTGTCCCCTAAACCATTGGACCTA
>NW_017156577.1:0-245 GCF_001652005.2 Ceratina calcarata
TAAAAGTACAAAGTCAAAATTTATCTTCTGCTTATTACAGGTCTAAGGATATAAAAGAACTGATTGCAGAAGTTAAAAAGTTTGAGGAAGAAGTGAGTATTTAATTAAAAATATTAAGTATTATGTTTTTTTGAGTAATGAGTGTAAATTTCAATACCTTAAAATGTAAATGTATCCGTGTAACAAAAAATGATTAAATGTTGTTTTTATTTTATTTATAAAATAATTTATTATGCTATCTATAC
>NW_017156578.1:0-245 GCF_001652005.2 Ceratina calcarata
CAATAATTAATGAGCTATTAATCGTAAACTGGTAATCTCTCTAAAAAATCATATACTAAGGCGCTGGGTCACTAAAACACGAATGAGAAGGTACGTAGTTTCGGGGGAGGGGGAAGGGAACAGAGAAACAAGGACAGGCAGAAGAGGATGAGGTGTCTCGAACACTTGTGCCTGACAGAAGGACAATAATTATAGGTACAAGCTGGTACATGGCTCGCATAATGGGTTCACTAACAAGGGAAGGC
>NW_017156579.1:0-245 GCF_001652005.2 Ceratina calcarata
GAAGACGAACTCTTGAACACAGCAGGAATATCCCATTAATAAAACATCTCGTTTCTCTCGATACCCAAGTAAAGTAATTCCCGGTATGAATTCATTAAAACCGAGACAAAGAATGAACAGAAGGGAGATACGAGTTGCTTGTATACGTTTTGAATCGAACGTTAAAGGGCGCGTAACTCGATAAGACCCAGATCGCCGTGGGCGAAAGGGGAGTTTCGCGTCGTGGAGAGTCACGTCGGCGACGT
>NW_017156580.1:0-245 GCF_001652005.2 Ceratina calcarata
AAGAAATTGATTAAATATCAGAGAAAAGAAAGCAATTAGTCGTTAGTTATGTTCACTGAATAGATGCATGTATTTAATGAAACAATTGAAAACTTTATAAATTACACAGTAGGTAAAGTATAAAAAATGGGAAAACAATTAGAGTTGGACTTGGTCGTTCGTCTTTAAGTTTATCTACTCCTAGAAGAATTTCTATAATTTTCTAACTTCTATATAATTATTCTATCAATCTATTTTCTATCAAT
>NW_017156581.1:0-245 GCF_001652005.2 Ceratina calcarata
AGTTGTTGGTTTCAAACTGGAGCTCAACGCATATCTCTAATTTGTTGTTTTTTTTATTAATGAAGAGCGAAAGTGGTTTTCATTAACAGTTGTCTCTCAACGAACTGCCAGACCCTAATTGCCCGGCTCGCGCAAAACTCTGCCATCAGAAAGTCTCAAGTTTCCCCGCACGACTAATTTATAGCGTTTATGAAAGTGTCCGCCACTTTATGGCCGACCACGTACGCACGACCGCGGTTCGTGCC
>NW_017156582.1:0-245 GCF_001652005.2 Ceratina calcarata
TAAGCGATAGCTATTTGTATATACATATAATTTATGAAATTAATTGTACATTCCAAAAAACGACATGAAACTAATATTTAATAATAATAAGCCTAATCACTCAGAAGTGGACTTGATTCACATCTGTAAACGACAACTATATAAAATATATGTTTGCTGTACTAAATGTTACTATAAACCTGTTGCCATTTTATAACTATATATTAACTTAATAAATGATACTCTATAAATCTTATTAGTGTCAA
>NW_017156583.1:0-245 GCF_001652005.2 Ceratina calcarata
CTTATTAGATACGCATTTATTTAAATGCGTAAATCTTCGTGGATTTCATTTACACCTAGTAATTTTTAGGACTATCTCAAAAGAATATTAAGTGCTTCTTATTCTATGTGAGTAAGTAGCCAGACAGACAGGTGGCAATATGTTTAAGTTGTCATCGTATGAGTAATAACGAACTTTCTGGGAGTTGCACAAAATACAGGGTGTCCCAGAACTCCCTTTACGCCCGAAAATGAGGAGGAGCTGAG
>NW_017156584.1:0-245 GCF_001652005.2 Ceratina calcarata
AATATACCAGACATTAAATAACATAATATACATTACATAATAATAATAATAATAAATTCTCTAAATTCCTCAATAAAAACCATGATTTCAAGGACGATTAATTGACGATTGAATGACGAGGATCTATTCTCATTAGCCAAAGCATTTTGCCCTAATTAAGGATAGCAAGCCTTCATTTCGCTGTCTGAGCTCGCGCCCGGATTTTTCCCTCAGGCAGCTGTGTGAGGGTAGAAGAAGAAAAAAAA
>NW_017156585.1:0-982 GCF_001652005.2 Ceratina calcarata
TCAACCCTTCTCTGTGCCTCTCGGCGTCCTCCTTTAGGGACATCACCTTCTCGCAAAATGTGGTGAAGGCTTCCCAATGCGACTTCGACATCAGTGCCGCTTGTACCACTTCTCCTACGTCCCGACAGCCTCCCAAGATGCCCAGAATGGTACTTCTATGTGCGTCCCATGCTGGGCACACAAAAAGGGTGTGGTCCGCATCATCACAATCGTGCTCACAATGAAAGCAATTCTCCGATTCTTCCTTTCCAATGCGGCACAAGTATTTTGCGAAACACCCATGGCCACTAAGGATTTGTGTGGTTCTGAAGGTTACTCTTTCTGCACTCTTCAACCATATTCCAAAAACTGGTAAAAACGAGGACACCACTCGCTGATTTTCATGTTCCGGGAGTCTAAGCTGTTCTTCCCAGGCACTAAGAATTTCGACAGAACGTCGATTTTTCAGTAGAACTATATCCTTTGTAGTATCATCATCTCTCGCGGTTTTGCGTTGTCTTATAATGGTGTCAAACTCTAGAAACTTCCTAATTACAATAGTCACCGGCGGAGTTCGGGCTAATACAAAGGCTGCTTGAAGTGCCATTGTTCTATATCCGCAGCAAATCCTTATTGCCAGCATCTTCTGGATTCTAAGAATCGCCTTCGTCACCGTTGGATTCCCTAGCACCTCTTCAGCCCAGATGGGAGCCCCATACAGAGCTATGGAGTTAAAGATACTCATATATAATCGTCTCACTTCTGTCCGGGGACCTCCTACGTTTGGGAGAATTCCTCGGAGCGCATTCATCATGCCCAGGAGCTTTGACATGACATTTTCGGCATGGTCTTCGAATTTCCATCTCGAGTCGATGATAATACCTAAATACTTAAAGTTCGGTCGTGTTTCTATTTGGTCCTGACCAATCCTTATCGTTTTCACTAGCGATCGACGACGTACATCGGCCACAAAACAGGTAGCCAGTGTCTTCTTTGTGGCAAC
>NW_017156585.1:2436-3270 GCF_001652005.2 Ceratina calcarata
CATAAGCATGGTCGGAAAGCGTTTCCGTTATCTCGTCCACCCTCCACGAGCGGATGAGTACCCTGGCTGCCTGGTTTGCCCACGTGGTATCCACAATGGAGGAGCCCTGCGGCCTGATACAAGTAGGACAGGATCCGCGATTTAGGATGGAGAGGCCCACCTCTCGCGCCCATCTGTTCATCAACTCCCCCCTTCTACACGTCTTCTTGCTACCCCATGCCGTCGAGTGGGCGTTGAAATCCCCTCCAACTATTAAAGGTGTACTATGTGGAATTTTTATCATCTCGTTTCTTATTCTTCTCAGGAATGACCTGAATTCACCGAGTTGTTTATTCGGGGAGAAATAGCAGCCTATAATAACCAAAGTGCCACAATCAACTACTACAAAGCCTGCATCTCTTTTAATTAGAGTGAATTTAGGCGTGGAGGTGAAATGGCGACAAATCGCTACGTCTTTTCTCTCGTCCATAAAGCCGTTTATCTGCTGCGCCTTATATGGCTCCGCTACGATAACAAGAGCGAACGCATTTGCCTGAGAATATGCCTCCAATGCTGCGTTGGCAGCATATGCATGATTAATGTTACATTGCAGTATCTTTAGGGCCATTATAATTATTATTTTTTTCCTTTTTCAGGTTCCCGGTAGGAGGTGCCTCCGGACTTCCCATCACCATCTAGCATCATCGTAGCTGATTCGTCTTCTAAGGTAAGTACACTGGTTTTTTCAGGTTCCGACGGGTATCTGCTGCTCTCCGTGGCCGTCGTCAAGTTATCATCCGAGGTAAGTATATCATTCTTCTTTTTTTCAGGTTTTGCTCGATTCGTAGTCACACT
>NW_017156586.1:0-245 GCF_001652005.2 Ceratina calcarata
AAACATTAAACCACTCTCGGATTTGAATTGAAAATTTAACAAATTCAAAAATATATACGTGATTATAGATTTACGCGCTGCAACTACATTGCATAAAGTCACGTAAACATTGAATGAAATCTCCAAGAAAAATGTTTATTTACTAGTACTCTTCAAAACGTAACAAGTATATAGAGAGATTTTGCCCTAAATATGTACTTCATGATTTAAAGGAATCTGAGAAATTTTTAGCACTTATGCTCATA
>NW_017156587.1:0-245 GCF_001652005.2 Ceratina calcarata
AAATAATTACTTCTGTCTGATGGTTTTCTTGTTTCAACGCTTTGTTGACGGAATAAAAAGGAATGAGGAATGCGTGGCGCGTGGAAAAATTGGAGCACAACTGGTACGTGTTTCTGCTTAAATATAAACAGAGTTTTATCTGATGCTCGGAATAGCGACGACAGCTCTGATCATTAAGATTTATCACTCGTCGCATGTACGTTACAATCTTTTGAAATAAAACGATTCCTATTCTTAGCACTCTA
>NW_017156588.1:0-245 GCF_001652005.2 Ceratina calcarata
CGCCAGTACTGGTGGGAATGGTATGTGTCCAGTTTTCATTCATCTACTTTCTCATTGTTTTTTTGACATATATTAAATCTGTTCTTTTTTACTTTTTTACAGGCCAGCTGATACCGCATGAAAAACATAGCAATGTCTGCAAATCATTTTTTAATTTTATTATACAAAATAACACAAAGTAACCGAATAGTTAAAAACTAAATTGTAATTATATTTCTTATTAAAATAAAATAAATGAATGTTAA
>NW_017156589.1:0-245 GCF_001652005.2 Ceratina calcarata
TTTTAAATCAATTCATGGGTCTTTTGAAAAATTATAGTGACTTAAAATTTGCATGAACTCTTATGGTAACTAACAGCAACCCAAAGAAAATTTTCTGGTTCTTGGTGTGCACGCGCGAAATTGCAAGAAACAACTGACTTGAGGAAATACAAGCCTAAAAAGTCTGGATTTTTGACGCCTTTTAGAATACATTTCGATATTTTTCGATATTTTGAGAAAAAAAAATTTTTCAATTTTTCCGAGAT
>NW_017156590.1:0-245 GCF_001652005.2 Ceratina calcarata
GTTCTATGATAAAAGTTTGGCGGTATCGCCTATTTCAAAAATAAATATCGACGTTATATCGATAACTCTCTTCGATAGCATCTCCCAGCGCGTTTCCCTTAGCCCATTTAAATTACCCTTATTTTTTAAAATGTACTGTTCCCTTGTTCTCCTTCGACAAGTGTTCCGTGCTCCCTTTTCAAAATTGCTGCGCCGTTGCGATTCTATTTTCCCGGATATTAGTTGCATCGACGATTCACGGCCAC
>NW_017156591.1:0-245 GCF_001652005.2 Ceratina calcarata
CATAATAAATCCCAGGGTTTCCTTCTAATGGTTCGACGACGTAGTCTTCCTCCATCTCAAACGCTTGTATCGGCAGAAGGATTGCTCCGGCCAGTATTATGACTTGAAAGGCCATTCCGTATATTTCTGTGAAAATATTAATTTCACATTTTCGTCTGCCGGTGTGTAAGACGGTTAATGTTCGCGAGTGTTACGGCGGCCTTGCTGAGTCAGCATCACTCGGAATGCGCTGCGAAATCATAAGC
>NW_017156592.1:0-245 GCF_001652005.2 Ceratina calcarata
TCAGCGGACTGCGGATTTTACGTATTCATAGGAAAACTAGCGGCTTAGCACGCAGAAACTGTGTACGGAATTCAAGATTTATAGAATAGAATTATTTATTTAAAAATATATTTCAGTGCCTGACTCACGGAATTTCAGTGCTATCGAGGATTTTGTGAACATGCATTTTACCCTTTTTCACGTCTATGGAAGATGGGGTAGTGTTCTGAAATTGATTTTCAGATATTTGTATGGGTATCCTTTGT
>NW_017156593.1:0-245 GCF_001652005.2 Ceratina calcarata
TATAGGTAGAAGTATAGACTTACTTTCCAAGATCATTTCTATATATTTTTATGTAAAAGATTTAGTTTAATATATTCATCCATTTCCTCGTCCCCCCTTAATTTATTACAATCTTAAATACTATTATAATGACCGCATTAACTGCATCCGATACATTTATATTTGTTAAAATTTAATTATGAATAAAGTATCCTGTGGAAATAGAGTTAATAATATACATTTTATAAATTACAATTAATTTCATC
>NW_017156594.1:0-245 GCF_001652005.2 Ceratina calcarata
CCGCGAAAGCCTTATTGCGCAGGTGAACGCCTGCGTGAAAAGCAGCCCGCTATACGAGAAGTTTTTGTGTGTTCGGTTAACCGAAAACATGAGACTTTTGCCCAATCAGATCGCGTTTTTGGATCTGTTGGAGCGCGTCGGTCAAGACGACGGTCCCACACCGGGACGCTTTCGTGTACCGGACGCCATGCGTGTGAACAGCCTGAACGAGTTGGTGGACTTTGTCTACGAAAACGGCTCCGTTC
>NW_017156595.1:0-245 GCF_001652005.2 Ceratina calcarata
AATCGGTTTCGCCGATACGCGTAATATACATGTATTCATAAATCCCTTTGTAAAAAATAAAAAAGGAGCATGAAGGAATAGTTACAGTAAGTCTGATTCGTATGGGTTTTGATTTTGGAATAGTGCAACAGGTTCAATAAGGGACTTGACTTTAGTTTTCGAAGAGTTTGCATCGGCATTGGGAAGAAGTCTATTTGGACGTAGTCTATAGAGACGCCTATTTGAGGCTTCTATCGTGAAGGATT
>NW_017156596.1:0-1343 GCF_001652005.2 Ceratina calcarata
TTCGACGTATCACCATACACAAGAATATATTCGCCCGAAGCAAACAGACAAGCCCAATTCTTAATCGATACCGGTGCGGAAGCCAACTTAATAAAACAATCGCTCCTCAACTCTACTACAAATATTGACACCAGTGTACGGCCATCACTTAAAGGCATAGGGCATGGACAAGCCCCGACACTAGGACGAGTCAATCTCACAATACTCGGGTACCCAGTCCCATTCTACGTCGTGCAAGACGACTTCTCTATTCCCTTTGACGGGATCCTAGGAGCTGATTTTCTCTTAAATCATTCCGCTAAAATCGATTGCGCCAAAAGGCTCATCACATGGAACGAATATAAGATTCCATTTTTTGAAGAAGAAAGGATCGTTCTCAAAAGTAGAACCATTACCTTATTAAATCTATTCGTGACACACACGAATCAATCTACGGGCTACATAAGAAGACATGATATTAAAAAGGGCATATTCTTTGGTCAATGTATAATCACTCACCGAAACGGTCGAGCATACGTAAAGTATTATAATCTTACAGCAAATCACGTCGAAATTACTATTCCTCAAGTTGAATCAGAACCATACGAGGTCATCGAGAAAATCGAGGAAAATCCAATAAATATAAACTCGTACGAAATCGAAAATACTAGGTTCGAAGAACTTTTAAAACTATTACGCTTAGAGCATCTGAATAAGGAAGAAAAAGAGCATGTATTAAACTTGGTCGAAGAATACCAAGAGCATTTCCATCTCCCTGGAGAACAACTTACTTGTGCCAGAGGAGTTACTCATCGAATAAATACCACAGATAACGTGCCAATTAACTCTAAACAATACAGGTATCCACCTGTTCATAAGACGGAAATTAATCGACAAGTTCAGGAATTATTAAGGGACGGAATAATACAAGCATCCAAGTCACCTTATAATTCACCTTTATGGATAGTTCCGAAAAAGCCGGACTCAAATGGAAACAAAAGATGGAGAGTTGTAATTGATTTCTGAGCTCTGAATGAGAAGACCATCGGAGATGCATACCCTCTCCCAAACATCAACGAAATTCTAGACCAAGTCGATGGAGCCAAATATTTCAGTATACTAGATTTAGCCTCTGGATTTCACCAAATTCCTATGGACAAGGAAGATGCACCGAAAACAGCATTCTCTACACCATATGGGCATTACGAATTTACCGTATGCCATTTGGATTAAAAAACGCACCAGCCACTTTCCAACGTCATATGAATAATCTATTATCAGGATTACAAGGTTGGGAATTATTCATCTATATGGATGACTTTGTGATTTATGCTGCAACGCTGGAGGAACACGAAACGAAATTC
>NW_017156596.1:2297-2583 GCF_001652005.2 Ceratina calcarata
TTATGCGTTTGACAAGGTAGCCATAGATATAATGGGACCTTAACCTATCACGACAAACGGCTGCATGTATATACTAACAATGCAAGATTTATTAACTAAGTATTCCATTGCCGTACCCCTTAATAACACAAGTTCCATAGTCATTGCCGATTCTATGTTGAAAAGATTAATTTGTATTTTTGGAGCAACCAAGGCGATTCTTACGGATCAAGGGGCTAATTTAATTTCTTCTATAATAAATTACATAGCAAAAAGATTCGGCATTAGACAATACAAAACAACGGCT
>NW_017156597.1:0-245 GCF_001652005.2 Ceratina calcarata
GTTTTATACTTCAAATAAAAACGGTGTTTTATTATTAGTTTGCAGGATTTGCTTTAGCACAGGAAATGTCAAATTCCAATCGATCGAATCACGTTTTATATTATATGGCGGTTGAACATTATCTGTCCGGTAGATACGAAGATGCGTTGTCTCATTTGGACGAGATTCGATGTAGTTACGGAATAGTTAGTGAATACATATACATATATGCATAGAAAAGAAAATGGAAACTACAGTCAAACAAC
>NW_017156598.1:0-245 GCF_001652005.2 Ceratina calcarata
TCCGACCATGTAATAAATAATGATAAATATTTAGTAAATGTTAAGAACTTAGAAAATCCTGTTAACGTTAAAGTGGGAGACGGTCGAGTTTTAAAAGCTACTAAAATGGGAGATGTAGAAGCAAAATTTAAAACATATAATAATGCAAATGAAATTAAATTAACAAATGTTTTGTACGTAAAAGAAATGGATAGAAATTTGATAAGTTTTGGTAAAGTCGCGGAAAAAGCAAAAATTATTTCAAA
>NW_017156599.1:0-245 GCF_001652005.2 Ceratina calcarata
ACGAAGTTTTCGACTCCGCGTCGGTACTTGACTTCGTAGCTGTATTGTGGTAGCTCCAATGCCCACCGGGCTAGGCGTCCCGACGGGTTGTCTATCCTCTGGAGCCATTGGAGCGACTGATGGTCTGTGAGGATGACAAAGTGGTACCGTTCGAGGTAACCACGGAATTTACGTATTCCCCAGACGACTGCCAAACACTCTAATTCCGTAACCGTGTAGTTTCGTTCCGCGGGCAGCAGCGTACG
>NW_017156600.1:0-245 GCF_001652005.2 Ceratina calcarata
TATATATATATATATATATGGATTACACTCTGCAAGTGTGTTATGTGATTTTACAATGCAACCTTGAAACATGCTTGCGATCTTTCTTATCGCGCTTATCGCTAAATATGGTTAAAAAGAGGATCTGTAATTTGTGTATAATACTAAGAAATTTTCTTTGCCATAACATAACCAAATAGGAAGGTATAATTTAATATACAATTAGTGCTTGAACACTACTGATATATATGAAAATTTTATTCCGA
>NW_017156601.1:0-245 GCF_001652005.2 Ceratina calcarata
GCCGAATTTCGTCAATGCCAATAAAATGCCAATTAATCATATTTAACTCATTAAATAATGTCGAAGTTAGAAGAAAAATGCATGGAACCTTTCTAGAGAACGTCAATACCTACAATTTTTATTTGAAACATTTTTTGATATTTTGAGAAAAAAACAATATAACAAATTCTATCAATTTCTATTGTTTAAGAACCAATTGAACGTTAACAAGTAAGCTCTTTTCATCCAAAATCATTGTTCCTCCG
>NW_017156602.1:0-245 GCF_001652005.2 Ceratina calcarata
TATACGAATGCATAAATCCAAAACCCTCCTCATCCGAATACCGGACGAAAAAAAAACTGTATGCGCTCCGTTCCCGGATTACGACTTCCGATCGATCGATCCTCCTGCTCACCAAATCGGTGACACCGTCCAAAATTGCGTCACGTATACGATTCAAGAATTCAGATCAAGAAATTACACAAGCTGTGTCGGACATTATATGTTCTCTGAAGTTTCTTTACTCTCTATTTTCAAACCATTTTATG
>NW_017156603.1:0-245 GCF_001652005.2 Ceratina calcarata
TGACGGATCTCACGGGAAAGGACACCCCGTTTCACTGGTCGGATGCACAACAAAAATCCTTCGACATACTAAAAGAAAAACTTTGCGAATTTCCTATCCTCAAATATCCCGATGTTAATAAACCTTTTACGCTAATAACAGACGCCTCCAACTCTGGACTCGGAGCAATCCTATCCCAAGAAGGACACCTCTGTTGCTATATTAGTAGAACACTAAACAAAGCCGAAAATAATTATACTACCACT
>NW_017156604.1:0-245 GCF_001652005.2 Ceratina calcarata
TATTGACGAAAAACAAAAAAACAGTTTTTTGCAAATTACTCGTTAACTATTGATGTTAGCAACAAAATTTTATATGGAAATTGTAGGTCTCGTCGTCCTCTACAAAATGGGCTTAACAACTTTACATTACGTCCATCCGTTCAGGAGTTATTGACAAAAAACGAAATTATTTGTCAAAAGTTAGCTATTCTGACAGTGGAATGGTCGGATTTCGTGAATGCCAATAAAATTGCAAATAATCGTAC
>NW_017156605.1:0-245 GCF_001652005.2 Ceratina calcarata
CCGTGTACGCGTTACACTCGATAAAATTACGAGACGATACAGCGAGCCCAGTAAATTTAATACGTATCATGATGTTCATTAATAAGATATCTATGTACATCGCTTGACGAGCGACGTCCGTGATTTGCATCCTAAAGCGCAGAGTTTCAATATTCGTTTTTCAACTACGGTTAATTAATTCTTTACACTTTTAAATTACATTTTATTTCACCCATTTTTTACGCAGTCAATTATCTTCTTATCGC
>NW_017156606.1:0-245 GCF_001652005.2 Ceratina calcarata
ATTTAAGCACGTATTCTTACCTTTTATTTACGATTATAAATATGAAAACAACTTACAAGAGGAACCCCACATTTGACCATCTGCGATTTCATCCGTTGTGAAGAGGGTCAAGAATTAAGGAACACATCTTTGGACCTAGCTGCCGATGCTCAATAGTTATTGAAAGAAACGCCTATTAAAGTTTCGGTGTCCGTTATAACTTAATCGTAATATACATGATTAATATTAAGAACAACAAATGAATA
>NW_017156607.1:0-1174 GCF_001652005.2 Ceratina calcarata
CCAGAATAGTTCGGAGGTCTAAATACTCTTATCTAGAATACATTTAGAGTATAATTATTAATATCATGTTTTAAATATCGTCTATTAATTTCAGGTGTGTAGACGTGGTACCTGAATTTCAGTGCGTTCAGCTATCCACTTGGCGATTGCTTCAGCTCCAAAACCGACTCTCTCTATGTCCATAGTGTCAGCAGGCTTCGGTTTGCCTTTCGGTGGGAAGTGCATGTACACCGGCGCAGTATGCAATTTCATCTACATATACACGAACGTATCCCATTTACATTTGTTTTAGCTCCGTAAATCCGTAAGCCTCACCATTTGAAATACGTCTGATCCTTCGTCGAAGTCAATAGATGCGAAGAATAACTTCTTGGAATGAGCTTGTAGATATCTGAACGAGTTCGCTACTATCACAAACTCGTCCTTTGCATACCNATCTTTACTGAAGACTGTAATTTTATTTTTATTAATAAATATACCTGCACACGTGACACTGTCTTTGTGGTGCCATTGCAGTGAACATCACGACCACTGAATAATTCCTTGGTGTAGCTTTCACGTATTCTTTAAACTTTGCACCATTCAGTTTAATCACTGGCCTCGTCATAGCTAAATCTGATAACTGTTGTACACGATCTGACAGTGAAGCTCCATGGGNTAATTGAAACTTAAAACGAGTCCTAGAAATATAATATATTTTTTGTAACCCATCGCGAATATTATAATAAATAAGTTATAAATCTTCTGCTACGTGTCCCACCGTGGCAGAGGAACGAACGCGACCTATAATGCTTATCACAGACGAGGTGTACATACAACAGTAGTCAAGTAAAAGTCGTACGCCTACGCACAGTACACGTGGACGATAAATCAAATAAAAAATAAATTGTATTTTATTTCTGATATTTCGTATCAATTTGCATATTACATTTATTCTGCGTTTTGTAAATAAATTATAGAGAATTGTGGGATGGAGGGTGGCGTGATTTTAAATTTCGCCGCGTCCCGCGCTCCGCCAAGGCCGCCGGGCGACCTCCACCCTCGGCGCAGCGGCCATGATGCGTATCCCCTACTCTTCTCGATCGACCGCCAGCTGACCGAGTCATGAATGGGTCATTGACCTCTGCCCGAATGCTGCGCCTAAACTTTGGAAGCTTGTATCTTCGGAACCGAT
>NW_017156609.1:0-245 GCF_001652005.2 Ceratina calcarata
TTTGATATACTAATATTCCATACAAGAAGTTTGATATTTTAATATTCCATAACAAATACTGATACTTCAATATTCCACAATAAATTCTGATTACGAACGATTGTACGTGTCCTTATTCCCTCCAGTTAATATTAAATACTGCTTGTACCGACAAACATTTTTCTCAATGCAAATAAAAAGCGTGACGACTGAAAAAGTTTTCAACATTTTCCACCGGCACAGATAAATTGAATAACCAGGACAGC
>NW_017156610.1:0-245 GCF_001652005.2 Ceratina calcarata
AAAAAAAGTAAAAACTGCAAAAAGAAAGGACAAGCTGCTGAAATACATAATTGTCCCCGAAATTTTTTTACGTAGTTGAACAAACTTTCAAGTCGATTTCCACAAAAAGGAGCTCCGGATGTAAAAATGTTATAACAAAATATATTCTTCTTTTTTAACCCCGGGTACTACGATTTCCGGCCCACCCTGTATATAAATTATATAGCATCAAATAAGATAAAAATGGGTCTTTTGCAATTAAGTTT
>NW_017156611.1:0-245 GCF_001652005.2 Ceratina calcarata
CGGAGCCACCCTGTTCCTGAGTTTTTCCGCGGCTCACTGATTATCCCTATGTCCGTCTTGTTTTCAGCACAGTGTTTTACAAAAAGTAAGTGTGCAGCATATGAATTGTTTAAATTAGACTGTGTGATTTTGATGTCCATTATGTCGTGTTAGTTCTATCCTTTTCTATAATTTGCTTTTCCTTTTCAGGTGTGTTAGGGGATAGGTGGCCCCTAACGGGTCCGGAATCGAGGTACGAACACGAA
>NW_017156612.1:0-245 GCF_001652005.2 Ceratina calcarata
CTATCGTCGATAGTTGCTCCGAACGCGGAATCTATAAATTACACGTAAAAAGGAGTCGTAAAAACGATTCCCATATTCGACGGTCAGAACACGACCATTTTGCAATTTAGCCGAGCCTGCCGACGCGCTCGAGACGTCGTACTGGCTCACGCGGAACGTACTCTCACGAAATTAATTATAACGCGTCTATGCGGACGAGCAGCTACCACAATAGAAGACAAATCTTGCAACGATATCACATCACT
>NW_017156613.1:0-245 GCF_001652005.2 Ceratina calcarata
GACTAAATTTCTATTTTTTTTATTGTTAAACAATTTTTTACTTATTTCGTCAAAGAGAATATGGCGAGGTTAGGTGCAGCGTGTCAGGCTAATGTATTTTAATACGTTGCCCGGGTCTTGACAGGACGGGGCCCGATAAAAGCTGTTGTATGTCCCAACGGGGAAGGCAAGAAATTTCCCGACGGATTACCGGGAATTTGAAATTTCGTGAAAGAAGAAGGAGAGTGTCACCGCCTTTTACGCCC
>NW_017156614.1:0-245 GCF_001652005.2 Ceratina calcarata
GTGATTGTGAAAGAACCGTGTGACAAGGATGGAACAAGACCAACCCGAGGAAATCAAGGGTGGAAGGTGTCCCAATCGATGAGTACATCGAGGAACACAAATGTGAAGTAAATGTGAAAGTGCAAATGTGAAGAAGAAGGGCAGAGCGAACTTCTCAGTGGTGAGACTTCAGTCAAAACTCGAGAAAGTTAAGGAACAGTGGGAAAAGGCATTGGAACGACACCAAAAGATAATTGGCATTGTCC
>NW_017156615.1:0-245 GCF_001652005.2 Ceratina calcarata
CCGGTATGAACGTGGGCTCTCCACGGGTGCGGTCCCGCCCATCTTTGTTACGGCTATTTCGTGGGGAGCGGGTTGAAAAAAGTCCCAGCACACCCGCTAGATTCTACAGTGCAAAAATGGCGTTTTTCCATCAATCTTTTGGTGATTGACCAAAAGCTGGGGTGGTGGGCAAAGAAGGAAATACAGCTTGCACATAGGCACCTCTTATTTGCGCAACGCGCGGATTGTCGGAGTATAACCAGATA
>NW_017156616.1:0-245 GCF_001652005.2 Ceratina calcarata
TTACCGACCCGTTTACTATATGAGACTACCGGGTTTAACCACACCCGTGTAGCTCTGTCTGGTTTTTTTTCTCTCTTTCTTAATCTTAACTTAGTTGTTTTCGTATGTCGCTCGTCCTGCGCTGGACTGCGACTCCTGTAAGCTGCACCCATGCAGATGTATCGTGGGCAATAAAGAATCTTATTATATATAGCCAAATGCCTCGTCATCTAATTAGTGACGCGCATGAATGAATTAACGAGATT
>NW_017156617.1:0-245 GCF_001652005.2 Ceratina calcarata
TACAAACAATCGCAGTCTGAGAAGATGGACAATATTAATACAATCAGAAACAAAAAAATAGCTGTCCTGCAGAAACTGACTAACCCCCATATCTCGTATAGTCAAATAACGGCTGGTTCTCCTCCACTATCCAAATCATCGACCGGTTTTCCTATCACTCCCAAACAATCATCTATCATTAAGGACTCAACATCCCCTCTCTCGTCTTCCACTTCAATACATTCTCAAAACGCCTTATACCTCGA
>NW_017156618.1:0-245 GCF_001652005.2 Ceratina calcarata
TCCAAAACTGCTGCTTCTCTTCGTGAATACGCAAATGAAATTGAATATGTTCGCCCACATTCTGGCAACCTACGCGGAATGTTCAGCAAAAGATTAAAGACTGTTGTTCAATCTTTAACTGAGCTAGTTTATAACATTAGATCAAGTAATCTACTTGAGGATAATAGCGAACTTGTCGCTGAAAACTTACAATTGGCAAGAAAAAACAAGAAACTTAACAAAAAAATAGATTCTCTTGAAGCGCG
>NW_017156619.1:0-3215 GCF_001652005.2 Ceratina calcarata
AACGGTGTGTCGGCGAACACCGATCCTCCGGGTTGCCAGCCCGGTCGATCGTATTCAAGCCGGCCCAATCACAAGAAGACATGCCTCGGATACCAATACTGGACCACCCACAGGTGGCCCAGCCCCGGCGACCTACGGAGCAGCAGCAGCGACACTACCACACAGATGCGGAGAACCTGGATGCGGGAAAGCCTTCACTACCACCAGAGGGCTTGGCGTCCACAGGAAAAGAGCTCATCCCACCACCACCGACAGGGAGATGCCACTACCGGTGAAAGCAAGATGGACGGCAGAAGAATCAGCGATGTTGGCAAAAGAAGAGGCGAAGTTGACGATAGGTGGCGCACGATTCCTGAATCAAGCCCTAGCGGAAGTCTTCAGAGACCGGACCACTGATGCAATCAAGAGTCACAGAAAGCGCTCAGAATACAAGACCATGGTGCTCAATTACATCAGTGAACTCCGGAACACCAACAATGCGCCATCTATGGAACCGCCTGCGCCTCAGGAGAACAACCACCTGGACGACAACATTCTGGTTCACCTAACAACCTTGCCGACACTCGAAGGAAACGCCTACCTAGCACAGGAACTCCAGGACATAATCAACAACATTCAAATTCAGGACCGATCATCTACACTGCAAGAGCTCGCGACTTACCTGCGCAAGATACATCCACCGCCACGCACTAACAACCAAGAACAAAGGCGGGAACAGCGGAATCAAACACATCGAACACGAAGGCAACAAAGACGGCACGAGTATGCGATGACGCAACTCCAATGGCAGAAGAAGAGAAAGAGATGTATTCAGAATATCCTAAAGAGAACGACAACGACTAACCAGCCGGAGCGAGAAGTGATGGAACCATTCTGGAAAGCAGTGATGGAAGCCACATCGGACTCAGCACCGGCCGTCGAGGATCCTGGCACTACCGACGATCGAGTATGGATGCCCATCACTGATCGGGAGATTAAGTCGGCGATGCTACCGCTAGGTACCGCCGCAGGACCCGATGGAGTCACCTCGAGACAACTGAGGGCAATGCCGAAAGGGATCCTCGCTAGGATATTCAACATCATCCTGTACTGCCGACGACTACCGGAGTGTATTCGAACCGCCAAGACGGTGTTCCTACCGAAGACAGATAACGCCATGGAACCAGGGAACTTCAGACCAATCAGTATACCATCGGTGATAACACGATGCCTCCACAAGATCCTCGCTACCAGATTGGCATCGGCGGTCGAGATCGACGAGCGACAACGTGCCTACAGAGATACCGATGGATGCAGAGACAACACCTTCCTGCTCGACTTAATTCTGAAGTTCCATCACCGAAAATTCAAAGATGTTTACATGGCGTCCCTCGACGTAAGCAAGGCCTTCGACTCAGTGTCCCACGCAACAATCACCACCACGCTACAGACACTGGGCTGTCCGAAGGAATTCGTCGAGTACGTGAACACCGTCTACAAGGAAGGAACAACGACACTCCATGGCTCTAATTGGACATCCGCCCCTATTCGACCGAAGAGGGGAGTCAAGCAAGGCGACCCACTCTCACCCATCATCTTTAACATGGTGATTCATCGGCTGCTAAGGAAACTAGCACCAGAGGTGGGATGCAGAGTGGGAGGAGCCTGTATAAACGCAGCAGCATTCGCGGACGACCTCATCCTGTTTGCGACGACACCTGCAGGCCTCCAGAAGTTAATAGATACCGTGGCTAGGTATCTACAGGAGTGCGGGATGAGGATCAACCCGGACAAATGCTTGACGATCGGAATTAGAGCCAACGCCAACCTAAAGAAGACAGCCGTAGATGTTGCCACGAGGTTCCGCTGCGAAGACAGAGTACTGAGAGCGCTAGGACGGGGTGAGGTGATTACCTACCTGGGCATCAAGTTCACGGCCTTAGGACGGGCGGGTGTCAAACCCGCGGAAATCATCACACCTGGTCTAGAGGCGCTGACGAAGGCCCCACTGAAGCCACAACAAAGACTCTTCGCACTTAGAACTGTGCTGATTCCCGGGCTGTACTATCATCTGGCACTTGGCGACGTTACACTCAGCGCACTGAACAAAGTAGATGTCCACGTCAGGAACGCCGTACGAAGATGGCTGAGTCTCCCACACGATGTACCGACGGCGTACATCCACGCGGATGTGAAGGACGGGGGACTGGGAATTCCCTCACTCCGATGGACAGCACCGCTACAGAGACTTGGGAGACTACGATCCATCAGACGCAGCCATGGCGACCTGGCCAACACGCAGATGGACGTCTACCTAGATGAGGAAATCTCAAAGTGCGAACGCCGCCTCAACGACCACGGATCCCAAATGGCCAACACCGAAGACGTGAAGAACCGATGGGCTAGACGACTACATGATTCGATAGATGGACGAGGACTTCGAGAGTCCAGGAGTGTTCCACAACAACACCAGTGGATTGCCGACGGAACGCGCCTCCTACAGGGGAAGGACTTCATCAACTGTGCCAAAGCGAGGATCGGCGCCCTTCCCACGAAGTCTAGAAGTAGCAGAGGACGCTATACAGATCGGCAGTGCCGGGCGGGATGCGCGGCACAGGAGTCCATCAATCATGTAGTCCAACAGTGCCATCGGACTCACGGAAATCGGATTAGGAGACATAACGCCATTGTCTCCTATGTGGCCAGAAACTTAAGAAGACAGGGGTACGTGGCGAAGATAGAGCCGCAGTACAGTACGAGCGAAGGAGTGAGGAAGCCAGACATTGTGGCTACCATGGGGCAGACGACTCTGGTTATCGACGCACAGATAGTCAGCGAGCAAACGGACCTGAATGTGGCGCACAAGAGGAAGGTGGAGTACTACTCCTCGAACCGAAGCCTGACGGACAACATCAGGACAACGGAGGGGAGTACGAACATCTACCACCACTCGGTGACGCTGTCCTGGAGGGGCGTGTGGAGCGCCAAATCGGTAGAGGGACTGGTGGACTTAGGAATCATCAGGCGGGAAGAGCTGAAGATTCTGTCAACCAGGGCTCTCATCGGTACGCTGGCGGGCTACCACATGTTCCTGGCATCAACGGCGGTTCGACGTGTAGGTGTGGGGTGACGGTGCCATGCTCCGAGCATAGGTGCTACCTCCCTCGTAGGTACAAATATTTCCTGAACATAACATGTAGTGAAAATGTATGTTAGTAATAAAGGGAAATAAATTT
>NW_017156620.1:0-245 GCF_001652005.2 Ceratina calcarata
ACTCTTATGGTAATCAGCAGTAACCCAAAGAAAATTTTCTGGTATTTGGTGTGCACGTGCAAAGTTAGAAGAAACAACTGACTTCCGGAAATACAAGCCTACAAAGTATGGAATTTTTTACGCTTTTTAGAATATATTTCGATGTTTATCGATATTTTGAGAAAAAAAAATTTTTAATTTTTCCGAGATCTTTCCAAGGGGTACCCCTTTAAATTTCGCGAAATTTTCGTTTTTTGCCAATAACT
>NW_017156621.1:0-245 GCF_001652005.2 Ceratina calcarata
CGGAGGCCCTCGTCATTCTGTTCTGTACTTCCAAGACGCTCGGTTCTAGATCATTCCGCCAAGAACGATTATCGTTCGACCGATACGAATCTATTACAAGTGCATCCAATTCGTAGTTTGAGCAAGTAGGATTACCTTCGAGTAGGAATATTCATGCTTCTAACGTGAATTCCTATTCGCGTAATTCATGTTCAATTACGAATTACACAGGACGGAAAGATTATCATCCGTTCCTGACGTTCGCA
>NW_017156622.1:0-245 GCF_001652005.2 Ceratina calcarata
TTGTTGGTCGCGTGCGGTGATACCTCGTTCTCACAGTTAGACTTCGCATACGTTCACGATCCTTCTTCTTCCACACTAGGCACTGCATACGTTCGAGATCCCTCTCCTGCGCACCGCGAGAGGAATTCGCAAAATCTGCTATTTGTTGGAGATCGCGATGATCCCCTCTTCGCCGTAAACCGCGCTAGGTCCCGCGTACGTTCGCGATCACTCTCCTCGCACACTACGAATTTGCAGGATCGGTG
>NW_017156623.1:0-245 GCF_001652005.2 Ceratina calcarata
TTAGTACTATAAGATAACTGTGAATCTCGTAGCCTTCCTGCTAATCGCAGCTAATTCTGTGAAACATCACAGAATCCACGAATTTCTGCTCTGGTAACGGATTATCCCAATCCGGTTTTAAAGACCAAAGTTCTTGCATGTAAATCTTTGCAGAGATAGTTATTGGTATTATTAAACCACTCGGGTCAAGGAGTCAAGCGACTATTGACAATACAATTCGTTTAGTTAGTTGCTCGAGCATTAAA
>NW_017156624.1:0-245 GCF_001652005.2 Ceratina calcarata
GTTAATAAATCCACGAATCCAGAGAAAAATTAGAATCTGTTGAATTACGTAAGAAGTGGAATAACTGCAGAAATTCTAAATTCCATTCTGCAGACTTTATTTCTACAAAGTGTCCCAAAACTAGTGTTAGATATTGAAATAGGAGCTTCCTGATTTAATTTTAAACAATATTTTCCTTTTATTGAACCAAATATTGAAATGGGAGATTCCTGACGTAATTTCAAACAACATTTTCCTTAGCGAAA
>NW_017156625.1:0-245 GCF_001652005.2 Ceratina calcarata
CCAATTCAAGACTAACTATTAAACACGACACGATAAACAACGAATAGAACATTTACCGTAAAAACGAAAGACAGTACACGCCAAGGTAGAAAACGCCAAAAATTCACAAATATATTCCTGAAATAAAAAGATAAAAAACAAAATGCATAATAAAAAGCATGAATAAACAACAAACACACGAAACGCATTGCTTAAAAATAATAGAACAATAATAATATAAACCTCTGGTGAGACTCACCTGAGAC
>NW_017156626.1:0-245 GCF_001652005.2 Ceratina calcarata
CAATCCTTTATGACTTAGAGGACCATCCTTCGTTCATTTTTTCAAACTTATTTTTCATTAACAAAATCCCTTCCACCAGGTACAGTGTCACCCCCAACTAGTCCCCGTGACAAACCCCTCCGTCAACCAATGAAATGTTTTAGCCGCTCGATTTTCCCTTCCTACCGAACGAAAAATGTACATTCCTGTTCTACTAGAAAACTTCACTTCTAACTCGAACGTTGTAACATAAGCATCATAGTTAA
>NW_017156628.1:0-245 GCF_001652005.2 Ceratina calcarata
AGAAAGTATTGTGTTTATTTTAAAAATCTCTTGGCAATATGAATGTAACACCAATTGGATTTTTGGTGGAGTTCAATTAGGCATTTCTTGAAGATGATATCTTCAACATTTTTTTTTAACCTTAGTTTTGACCTCCGTTCGTTAAGGTAAATGATGAGAGATGAAAGTTCCATATTTGAGTAATTTTTTACAAGCCAACTGAGTCTTATAGCTCATATTACATCACGGAACCATGCATAATGATC
>NW_017156629.1:0-245 GCF_001652005.2 Ceratina calcarata
TTTACATTCACATTTCAACTTTATGGTTTCATAATAAAAGACTTCCATCAATTGTTTTTTATTATTTTTGTATATTATGTACAATAAATGCATTTCCTTACAAATTACAAATTTCCAAATTGCATAAAAATCCGCAGCCTAGTTATTCATAAACTGCGGATTCCATGAATTTATAAGGAAATTTAATTTACAAAAAATATAAACACTGTATCGTAATGTAAAAAAGTATACAGAATATCAAAAGC
>NW_017156630.1:0-733 GCF_001652005.2 Ceratina calcarata
CACGGGTGTACCCCCCTGCGTGCTGCCCGCTCCCTGATGTATAAGCGGTATAAAATATAAAACCATGGAATTTTTCAAAAAACAAAACAACAAACAACCAAATCTTAAATCTACGCAAAAACCGAGCAGTCCTACTGCTCACTTTGAGAAATCTCTCAGTGGCAACTCAACTGCCATTGAGAATACTGATATCCACGCAAGCGATAAATCTATAAATCCTTCAACCGAGGAAGACAGCGACTCGAGACACACCAAAGATAAAGCGAAGAGTCAATTTGACTTACCGGACATGTCATCCTATGCTTTGGGGCATACACCTCGCCATTCTCTTACACGTACTCCACCATCTGGTAGCCGAGGTTTAACCGGCTTAACAGGCGACGAATCATTCTCCAAGGTTCTTCCTATTTCAACTTCCTCCACTAAGCGCAAAAGGGTTCTTGCCTCTAAGAGCGCTGAAAAAGACGAAGCAAATGCTTCTAAATCCTCTCATAACAGCAGTCGAGATAAGAAAAAAGCAAACAAGAGGAGCGACCTTGAGTATGATGACGCCAACATCTCCGACATCGAAAGAGAGAGTAACATCTCTTCTGAATGTGATGACCCCTCACCAAATATAACTGGAGCACTTCTTGGCTGCGTAAAACAGATAGAAGTCGTTCGCTCAACCTCCTCTAATTTGAAAGGAGGTTACGTTAAAATGCTGAAAGAAACCGAAGAAAAAATTAAGAAA
>NW_017156630.1:2788-3321 GCF_001652005.2 Ceratina calcarata
CACAATGCCAAAAGGCTAGAAGAAACTGGCAAAAACTGAAAAAAAAAGCGTATAATGGTAAAATCACTTTTATAGTAGCAAAAGCCGCTGAACTACAATATAGAGCTATAAAACAAAAACTTAAATTCTCGATAGACAAAGCTAAAAGCCTTCAGTGGCAATCTGTCATATCCACGATCGACAAAGATCCCTGGGGACGTCCGTATAAATGGGCAACCAAAAAAGATAACATCACTCGTATTCCACTCACCGAGTACGTTGAACCAGTCGTACTAAGGCGTGTCCTAGAAGACTTATTCCCATCACCTGCAGATGTGAAAGTGAGAACCGGCAGTTTCACTTGGCATAATGACTTTGTCGTCACAGATAGGGAGGTCGAATACACTGTAAAGCGAATGTTAAAAAAGAATTCAGCTCCTGGAATATCTGGTGTTCCAGCGGTAATTGTTGCTCACTTAATTAGGAAAAATCTCACCTATATTTCTGATATATTCACTGACTGTCTTAGGAAATCAATCTTTCCCACGATGTGG
>NW_017156631.1:0-245 GCF_001652005.2 Ceratina calcarata
ATTTCCACGAAACGCATTGCGTATTCTTCGAATGAAATCCCGAATTTCTAACACTGATTCAGCCCCCCGCTCCGCACCCCTCAGCACTCCCGGGTTAGAAACCGCCTACTACACCTACTAGTTAAAAATATTAAGTTTTCATTAATATTCCATTTAAAAAAAGTTATGGAGACTACAATGCTTCCCCGCGTACCAAAAAAATTATGATCACTGTGCAGTGAAAGGTTGCGACAGCAGAGCAAGTA
>NW_017156632.1:0-245 GCF_001652005.2 Ceratina calcarata
TAAGGATGTATTGGCTATACAATCAATCCCAAAAGTTTATGTATCTTAGAAAAACTATTCAAATAACTAAATAACTCTATATTATAAACTCTATAATAATATCTAATAAACTCTATATAACTAACTAACTAAATAACTCTATAATTAAAAAGAAATCAGACATTGGAAAAGCAATGCTTATAATAAATACCTACGTGCTAAAAAGTATAGAAGGAAGTATCCAATTAAGTATTGACGCTGACAAA
>NW_017156633.1:0-245 GCF_001652005.2 Ceratina calcarata
CCACCCTTACTTGAATCTCTGTCCTGCCTATACATGCAGAAGCCCGGTATACTGGTAGCATCGTTTGCAGTCAGGAACATTTCCATGAGGAGGACAACGTCCGATTGCTCTTTTGTGATCAGAAACAGTTGTTCATTTCTGTACTTCCTGAACGATCTCATGTTCCAAAGTATGATTTTTGGAAGATCCAGCATTTAGTCGAGATTGCTTAGGACTGCCAGGAATACCTGGAATTTCTCCTTGTT
>NW_017156634.1:0-245 GCF_001652005.2 Ceratina calcarata
GTAGCAATTTTCTATTAAACTATTTGCTGTCGCGGGGAAACGTGATAGATACTGTAACGCGTTTTTATTCTTAATGTAAATTGCTGTGCAGGGTGACGACTTCGCACCAAACAAAACTGATGTGAATATGCATTCTTTCGGTTCGCCCGTCCGATTCGCGCCTCTCCATAGAAAACGCTGCGCATCCTGGTCTTCTTTACTGATTTTAATTTTCAAGAACATATCGCGTATGTCCGCTTTGATCG
>NW_017156635.1:0-245 GCF_001652005.2 Ceratina calcarata
GAGGTAAGTATGCAGGTTGTGGAGGGTATGTATCATATATGGAGTGCGGTGGGATATAGGATGTGGTGACAGGTGAGTATAGGGTAAGTATATAGGTGGGTATGCAGTATATTGAGGTAATGACAAGTTGAGGGGGATTTAACAATTTTACAGGTGGGTATGATAGTTATGGAAAGGTAGGTAATTGGGAAGGAAGGAATATGTGATATAGGGTAGGGGGAATTCAAGGTTTATAGCGTAGAAAT
>NW_017156636.1:0-245 GCF_001652005.2 Ceratina calcarata
CTACTCATAACAACCGTCACGAGGAAACACAGCAGTAGGAAATAAGTACTTACCAAACAAATATTCTAGGTCACAAGACCCTGCCCAATCCCATAGTTCATCATTCATTGCTCGATACTCACGTCGCTCTTGTCTGACGAATCGGCGGTGTTCCTCCGATATGTTGCACCTGTTGCCACAGCCACATTCACCATTGACGCGGCGCCTATACTCATGTTCCATGAACGCATTGCGTTCAGCGAGCT
>NW_017156637.1:0-245 GCF_001652005.2 Ceratina calcarata
AACAAACGAACGAAACGGACGAGAAGACGGAAACGAACCAAAACGACACCGATCATCGTACTCAAACGAGTCCCACGAACGAAAAAGGAAAAATCGAACGAAACGAAAAGTAATAAATAACAATAAAAACCAACAACCGAACAAAACAGACGGAAAAAGACACGAACGCACCAAGAAACACCGATCCCCGAAACGAAACGAACCCGAAACGCGAAACAAGAAAAGACAAAGTAAACGGAAAATTA
>NW_017156638.1:0-245 GCF_001652005.2 Ceratina calcarata
CGTCTTTGAGATTGTCTCGACTACAGCTGAGAACACTCTGTCGGCAATGATTTACGAACGGAATAAATATGAAAAATAAACTTTCTAAAGGCGTTCCGTAACAGAAGATCGAAATGAACTTCTTTCTCCCATTTTATACATTCTCTGTTTATCGACAGAATAAATTAACCGACGAATGTTTGTAAAGCAGGCTAAACAATTTTTATCTACGAAGCCGAGATAGACACGTTTACATAGTTTAATAT
>NW_017156639.1:0-245 GCF_001652005.2 Ceratina calcarata
AGGTTCGGAATTCGAACATACGATATTGTCGTTAAAGGCGTTAAATAATTTCGCGTACGTCGGAGAGTAAGGGATAGAATGATTGGAGCCTATACGCAGTCGCGGAAAATCGTGGCCACGCGATCGCAACGGACGAGCAAACAGTAAGAGAGAGCTCCTCTTCGAATTCTCGAGTGACAAATCCGAGTTCAGCTGGACACAGAAGTAATTCTGAAAAGCTACCGGATCATTTTTGCTAGCAAGGA
>NW_017156640.1:0-687 GCF_001652005.2 Ceratina calcarata
GGCCTGTTATGATTATTCTGTGGGTACCGGATTCATCCAGGGTTCGTGTCTCTGTATGTGTTTGTTTAAATTTTTAATCAAAGATTTATTATAATAATAAGTTTATTATTGTTGCCTGATCCGCTTTTTGTGAGACTGGGTTGGTTATTGTTATTTGGTTGTTTTATACATTTGATTGTTGTCCATTTTCTTGGGGTTTTGATCGTTCGGTTTTGAAGGATCGAGTCATGTCAGTGGCAGTTGTTGAATGTTTCTTGCAACTGTGATCAGAATGGTTTACAGTAATTCATACCTCGGGTAGGGATGCAGAGTGAATTTCGACCGGCGAGTATATGTTTTACTAACGAGTGGCCTATTTTCATTTATATTATATTATTGTATGTTTTAATTCTTTTATGAGTAAAGTAAGGGCGTTTATATGATAATTGAAGGTGGAGGTCGTTTTGGTTTCCCTAGTTCGGTCGTTGGTTTTTGTTCTGCATGTTCTTTGTGCGTGTTTAATTCCTTCATGTTGTTACCGGTATATTATTTTTAAATGTTCTGGTTTTTATATTTTTATGATTTGTGGGTTTGAGAAAAAATTTTATTATTATTTGTCTTTACGTACGTTAATGTTTAGGCGTTTACGGTCGAGTTTGTGTTTATGGTTCTCTGCTCTTAGAGGTATAGTTATTATTATTATTCTTA
>NW_017156640.1:1545-1942 GCF_001652005.2 Ceratina calcarata
GTTTATCGTCGTTCATTTCTCTCTCTCTCTCTTTTTTTTTAATGTAATGTGCCTGTGGAGTTTCTATCATTGTTTATGTTGTATATTTCTGTTACTGGGTCAATAAGCATGTCAGTAGTTCTGAAGCGTCTGTTCTATTTATTTGTTTTATTTATTTCTTTGCTGCGTTTTGTTCTTATTGTACGTATTTTACCGTTGTCTGTGGTTTTATTAGTTATTGCTTATCTCGATCGGTGCCCGGTTTGTTTCTAATACGCAAGGTCTTGTTCATATTGTTCCTGGGTTCCTGTTTTTAGGAATTACAATTTATTGTGGGTTTTATTTCGTTTCATTTCGTTCCGTTCATTCCTGAGTTTTATCCATGGTGTCTCTTTATAAATTAGAGTTTTTATGTTTT
>NW_017156641.1:0-245 GCF_001652005.2 Ceratina calcarata
AAGGATCATGAAATAAAAATGCCAGATTCATTTTCATTTATAAATCAATCAGAATCTAACCATTTTTGCAATACATTATTGCACTTAAACTCGAAACAGATAAAACCTATTTCAATAGCAGTCTGTTTAAATGCGATGCTTCAGTTAACCGATTTGGTAGTTTTATCATTTATAGACATTTATATTAAACATAATTTTTATATTGATCAGTATTATATTACCTAACAATTTTTGTTTATCAAATC
>NW_017156642.1:0-245 GCF_001652005.2 Ceratina calcarata
GCGGTAGGTACGCGAGTGGATGCGGATAATAAGTAGAAACAAGTGATTCGTTGTACGAAAGTCTCTCGAGTCTCTAATTTCGTTACCAAAAATAGCAGTAATGGCAATTATCTAACATGATCAACAGACATTTTCATGTTTCATCTCTTAAAAAAAATGCAATTGAATTTTCAGCATTGAAACATGTACTTTGATTTTTATTATTAATTCTCATTATAACAATCTAAACACGATCACATTCCTAC
>NW_017156643.1:0-245 GCF_001652005.2 Ceratina calcarata
TGCAATACTGATGACACTGCCTGGCAAATTTCATTTGTATCTATTACAGAGCAAGTTGTTCATATACTTTCTTGCATGTCAAGTTTGGTAGTTGGTTTTTCGCGGTACACTTCTGCCTTTAATTTTCCCCACAAATAAAAATCGAGAGGTGTCCGGTCTGGGGATCGTGTCGGCCATTTGTTACTTCCTAATCGACCTATCCAACAATCTCCAAATTTTCTATTTAGAAATTCTGTAACATTGCG
>NW_017156644.1:0-245 GCF_001652005.2 Ceratina calcarata
ATGCGCATGGCATATGTAAGTGTTTCTGTTCGATATCCGACATAACCTAAATTATACTGTCAGATTATATAACCTCAATAATTCTTGCAGTCCACATAATCAGTACGGCTCATGGTGCAACCAAAACTAATTATGAGATACTACAATGGTATAATATCAGCCGGAATCGTGGTAATCATTTATTCTATTAATTTCTTAGACTCAACACGAAATAGACTTCTACATTTCTAAAAAAAAAAAAAAAA
>NW_017156645.1:0-245 GCF_001652005.2 Ceratina calcarata
CGAATATATTTTAATTTTCACTAAAATTGTAATTTAAACAGTAAATTGTAACTACGTTTTATGCATGACGAATATACTCGTCATGACACAAACTGTTGCCATTTCTTCACGACGAGTATACTCGTTAAAAGCAGCTAACAGGTCAATAGGTTGCAATAGAATACAAGAAAAACTTGTAATTAATCATAAAGAACTTTGAATATTATAATAATTCATCAAATTATCTAATAGTAGATTTTATTACC
>NW_017156646.1:0-245 GCF_001652005.2 Ceratina calcarata
TACTACTTGAACCGTTTACAATTTCAGATTTAATTAAATCATCCGTTACAGTTTCATTTTCTACTACATTTGTAGCGCTTTGATTAGCCGAACAATTCTCATCACAATTTAACAAATCGAAGTCTACCTGATTATTATTAAACTGGCCTCCTTTTATTAAATGATTTCTATTCCTTTCTAGTACATTGCTATTTTCTGTTTTCACTTTATATGATCTTGGCTTATCAGCACTTTCAATCACTACT
>NW_017156647.1:0-245 GCF_001652005.2 Ceratina calcarata
CCTACAAATATACCATTCATAATCATTTTGCATTATTGCTAAATCATACATCCTCACGCGTTTCCTAATAGATTTAATAACCATTCCAATCGATCGAGCTCACACTCAGAGGTGCGAGAATTAGCCGCACGAGGTATCGAGCGATGTCAAGGAGGTCCTAAGCCATTCTCGATGGTGCGTGAACCAGCCTCACGGAGAATCGAGCTGTCTTCATGGGCAGGAAACGACGCGGTGGACGTCGGTAT
>NW_017156648.1:0-245 GCF_001652005.2 Ceratina calcarata
TAAGTATGTGGCTGTTGCATAGTTTCTGTGTCCACAATGGTAGTGGTGCCCATAATAAGGGTAGCCCAAAATTTCAGGTCTCTTTCATTAGAATGAATAATCGTGGAAGAAACATTAGAAAGAAAGATTAAAAGTAGGATTTTAAATATGAAAATAAAAACTGAAGAAACACGCGTGAATTAGGGAAGATTTTATGGAAGAAATCATTTTTTAAACGCTTGCCAACGCTTTCGGTGAACTCGAGC
>NW_017156649.1:0-245 GCF_001652005.2 Ceratina calcarata
CTACAAACAATTTATATGTATTCACCATGTGCAATCGGTATAATGTTAAGGATATCATTTTTAATAAAGTGTGCAATGAGGGAAATGTTTCCGTAAATGAAAGTGTAACCAGTGACACAAATTGGAATGAAAGTTCTATAAATATTTCATCGGATAAAGAACCTATGGAGAATTTTTATGTCATTTCAGGAATTTATAAATCTCTTGACGGAAAAAGTATATAAACGTAGAATAAATAATAGAGG
>NW_017156650.1:0-245 GCF_001652005.2 Ceratina calcarata
CCTTGTTGGAAAATATGTCCCCTACGTGCGTCGTAAAATTAAGCGATGACGAATACATTCGTCGTAATACAAAACTTTATAATTTTCTCATTACGAATATCTTCGTCATTTTAGGTTACAAAAAAGTTAACTGGTTAATCCTGAAACCGCACTATTCTTTATGTTACTTCACGCGAAGGTCTGATTTTTCTTTAAGGATGTATTGGCTATAAAGTCAATCCCAAAAGTTTATGCACTTTAGAAAC
>NW_017156651.1:0-1365 GCF_001652005.2 Ceratina calcarata
TCTTTCTCTTTTTAGGGAATTTATTTCAAGCTGTGTTCCGCGGTTACGTTTAAGTCTTTCTAGTGCGTAGTAGACATCCGAGATTACCTGGATCTGGATATCAATAGGGACACATCGTGCAAGAACTAATATGGGTATACTTAATGAACGAGACGATTTACGAACACAATACGTTTATTGTCTTGATGACGACGAAGGATGGGGCTCAGATGGCGCGGAAGGTGCGGCTGCCGGTCGCCTTGCCACTGGGCCTCTACAAAGATAAACGGTCTTAAGTCTACGCGAAATGTACAAACGAACTATAATCTATGTCGCGAGCGTTAACTATCGGCTTCCGCGAAGGAGAAGGCGGGGTCACGCTTTGACTCTGGCGCGTACTTAAACTAACTTAGGCTCTAGGTGATTATTCTACGCGGCGCGAGATCTGGCCTCTGCCAGATCGTTCTCGGTTCGGATCGATGNACCCTACGTTAGCCATAAGGGCCACATGGCGAAACTACATTCACTGTCCAGACGAGGTCGTCAATACACAGCTCGTCTTGCAACGGGCCGCTGTGCTGGACGATGGACATGGCGCTCATTCTGCGCTCGGTCTCGTCCTCTTCCTCGGGCAGCACTTGCGAAGTGAATCTGCTGCTGCTGCTGCTGCTGCGGCTGCGACGATCGCGGCTCGGGTCGTGGCTCGGGTCGCGGCTCGGGTCGCGGCTCGGGTTGCGAGTGGGTTCGCGGCTTGGTTCGCACTCCGGCTGCTGCGGCTACGGCTGCTGCTGCGGCTTCGTCTTCTGTGCTGTCTTTTGTCTCCGCTCTTCCTCTTTCTCCTTTTCTTCTTTTTTCTCGTGTCATCGTCGCCGCCACCGCTGGTGCTGCTGATGGTGGCGGCGGCTGCGGCTTCGGCTTTGTTCCGTCTTCCGTTCCGTCGGCTGCTGCGCTTGTCGCGGATGTTTCGATGTTTTTTGCGGTCACCGCATTTTTTCACGGCGATGCTCACGGACGTCGACGCGTTGTTTGCTGGCGGCGGTGCGGACATTTCCGCCGCGGCCGTCGGTTTCGTGGTATCCACGGCCGTCGTTTCCGCGGTATCCGCGGCCGTCTTTTCCGCGGTATCCGCGGGCGGCGCGGCGCCGAGGACAGTGCCGGGAACGACGGCCGCGTAGCAAACCAGCAGCACCATCCGTTCATGTCTATCTCGGATGGGCAGTTACGTCGGACATGCCCATATGCCCAGCTTTTAAAGCTCTAGATAGGTCTATTTTCCAGTGGTTGGAATTTAACGGTAGACCAACCATTGGTGCGGATTGTTTCGAGAGGAGCATACAGTCGGGGACAAAAATAAGTGGACAGTTACTGGAAATGGGTAAAGATGAG
>NW_017156652.1:0-245 GCF_001652005.2 Ceratina calcarata
TTGAACAGTGGCCACTTCATATAATCGCCGTCAAAGGTCGGGATGGCAAACTCCGACAAGCGTGGTCCATGGATACTTTGTTTAGTGTCCGTGTGCGTGGTCTTAGCTGCTCTGTCCTTGGCGGCACCAAGGAGACGTTTGATTTTAAGAACAAAATTCATTTCCTCCTTGTCGTGGCCATTAATCAAGAAGTATCCTTGCTCCTCAAACGCAGGAACCCAGTTTTCCAAGAGCCAATTATGCCC
>NW_017156653.1:0-245 GCF_001652005.2 Ceratina calcarata
AAAAATTATATTATATTTATCACACATACTTACATCCTTAACCTAACTTTGTGGTAGTTATATTTACCCATGTATTTACATTTACTTATACGTGCATATATGTGTGTATTTTATTCGTGTTTATGGGTATGAACGTATGAAGTTCACGTGGGTGTAAGTTTCTTTGTTATAATTATTGAAATAAACATTTTAAAACATTTAATATTAATTTACCTTAATAATATACCTTTTATCGGCGTATTATT
>NW_017156654.1:0-245 GCF_001652005.2 Ceratina calcarata
AACTTCCCTGTTGTGATGTGGCGGTGCACTGCCTTGTTGGAAAATCATGCTCCTTTTAGTAGCTAAGGGTATATCTTCCAATAATGAAGACAATTCGTGGCGTAAAAATGTCAAATATCTACTACCTGTTAATCTATCTGGAAGGAAATACGGTCCTACGATTTGATTACCAACTATTCCAGCCCAAACATTGACACTCCACCTTGTTTGAAAGTGGGTTTCACGATAAACACCGGGATTTCTTT
>NW_017156655.1:0-245 GCF_001652005.2 Ceratina calcarata
TTACTATTGTAGGATGCAAGTGTCTTAAAATGTATGATTAATGGAAAATGAGTCACGATAGTTCACTAATTGACACTGTTATGATCGATCCACCTTTGCTTTATTGGATCTTGTCTCGCTGTGATAAGTAAATTCGCTGATACGTATTGAATGCGCACTTGTTACCGACTCTGCCGTTCTTCTATATTCACGTGTATTTATATGTCGTCGCGAAACGGTTCCTCGCGATTGCAAAAATCTACGAC
>NW_017156656.1:0-245 GCF_001652005.2 Ceratina calcarata
TACCTCGGGTGCTGGAGAGGGGAAATTATTTTAATGCGATGTATTCTGGTATTCAACCTAATCACTCGCTTAATCCGCAAGAGCACATTGAAACTCGCTCTATGGAATTTTCAAGTCAGGAGAGTGAATGCCTTTTTTCTACGCACCGAAATGAAATATCCACACAAGTACGATTTACGATGGTCATTTCGTATTATGTACATATCGCTCGATGTTTCGATGGTCAAAAATCCAAACGATTGAAA
>NW_017156657.1:0-245 GCF_001652005.2 Ceratina calcarata
ACGATGACAATGGTAACAATTCATTTCGATATTCACATTCCCGAGCAAGTCGATCAGTCTAACTGTTCAACTATAGACCGACAGACCCGGTCCATGGTCCTTGACTTTTTATTATTCAAGGGTTTGCCAATTATTCCTTGACTGTTCGCGACCCAATACTACTTCTACCGACTGACCGACTCGCGAGTCAGTAATAATAATGATACGTTCTCCTACGCAAGCGACAACGATAGTAATGATTATAA
>NW_017156658.1:0-245 GCF_001652005.2 Ceratina calcarata
ATGGATTGATGAATTCGAGTTTTCACGTTCCATGATAGAATGCGGAGTATAAGAAGTAAAGAAACAAACGTAAGTTAACCTCTCTTTCAGTTGTCACTTTCCTCACTTGTTGACTGCAATGAAACGTGCCGCCTGCGCGATGGTCGGTGATCAACAGGACGAGTGCTAAAATTTTCCGGATGCTTATTCATCCCCTTTCACCCCTGCGGTATACTTTGGAACTATAAATGCGCGAAGTGCGCATG
>NW_017156659.1:0-245 GCF_001652005.2 Ceratina calcarata
TTTGTCACCCTTTTAGTTCCTTTCTTCTTCTTCTCTCTTTTTCTTTTCCTCTCTTTTATTTGGGTGTATTGGTGTTTTTGATCAGGTGTTTCCTCTTTTCTTTTTGGGGTCCGTAGTCCGCGGATGCGGGTTGGGAAGTCCAGGGGTGTGTTTTGGGTTTGGGTTCCTAGGGTTGCCATTGTAGGGCGTGGAAGGGCGGGGTTTGGTTGACTGACGGCAGGGGTGGCCGTCCGATGGCGGCACTG
>NW_017156660.1:0-245 GCF_001652005.2 Ceratina calcarata
ATTGTAGATCTCGTCGTCCTCTACAAGAAAGGTTGTATGCAATTTTCCCGTAGGATCAACGGTTTAGGAGTAATTGAAGAAAAACGAAATTTTTTGCCAAAAGTTTGCTGTTTCGACGCTGGAATGATCGGATTTTCTCAGGACTCATAAAATGTCAATTAATCATATTTAACTCGTTAAATATTGAAATTAGAATTTTTCTCTTAGAAGACGTCAGTGCCCACAATTTCAATATAAAAATTTTT
>NW_017156662.1:0-594 GCF_001652005.2 Ceratina calcarata
ATCGAGCTGCATTTCCGTATATATCCGGATGGTGTGTTCTTGACCAAGAGTCTCTTTCGGATCATATGTATGTCTCATATCATATCACTCCTCCAAATAAACGAAGACTTAACCACAATTATTTTCCCAGGTGGAACAAAAGCTCCTTCTCAATGGAAGCCTGTGATAACACTAGTAACATAATACAATGGTGCAATAAACCTGTCACATCCCACCAGGTTATACAAAAAAGTCAATAACGTTAATAAACTGCTCAAGGATATCTGCAATATATCCATGACTAAAGGGTCCACCTCAAGATCTCTTCCACCTCAGAGCTGGTGGTCCCCAGAAATAGCAAATCTTCGCCGCTCCTGTTTACATGCCAGGAGAAACTGCCAAAGACTTAAAAAGAAGAGGTCCAATATTGCTACGACCTTACTCCCTTCTGCTGAAGCACTATATCGAACGTGCAAGAAAAATCTTAAACTCGCAATTAGTGACGCTAAAAACAGACACTGGAGAAAGATCCTCACAGACCTAGATAATGATCCTTGGGGTCGCCCGTACAAATGGGCAACCAAAAAAAGTATTGCCTCTACTACATCCTTAACA
>NW_017156662.1:2421-3704 GCF_001652005.2 Ceratina calcarata
GACGAATACGATGGCGTGGCAACGTCAGCGAAGCAACAAATCAGAGATGTCCGGCAGCAAGTTAAGCCCAGTATGCAATACTTCGTGAAGAGAGATCCCTGTGGTCGTCTTACTAGAACCGCTGAAGACGACCCTGAGTTTCGTGGTTGTACTCGATTCGTGCCAAACCCTGTGATGTGGCAAGTAATAAACCCAGAATCGTATCGCAGGGTCTTCCATATGACGAAGATCGAGGTATTCTTTCATAAAAGCTTTCAAATCCTTTTCTTCCTCTACAAGCACCCGGACGAACCTTGCGAGTCAGAAAAGCTCTCCGGCGACGAGAGGGAGCCGGGCTCAACTTCCGAGCCGTCGTAGCAGGGGAGAGAGTCGTTGATCCCAGTGGCAACTGTGCCCCGATACGGGTTGAGCACCACCGGGCACCAGGCATGCTCGAGATAACTAAATGCAATTTTAGGGACTCCGTCTGACACGCCGTGTGCCTCTCTTCTGGAGTTACGCCGATTCCTGTGTGAGAGTACGTACACTCATACATAATTATTAGACTGGTAGTGAATCGAGGGATCCGCGCCTAAGCAACGCGCGATGATAGAATCGGGTATCGCGGTGTACATTTCGATAGCTTTTCGGTTTCTCGGAGGGGTGGGACGGCCGCGGTTGGTCGGGACTGAGACCTATCGCTGAATTAGTTGGATGGATGGTTGTGCGTATGCGAATCTGGAAACTCCTACGATGTAGTCTTTAAAATGATTTTGTGACGGAGCATATTACCTCCGTCCCCGCGTGAACGCGCAACCGGTCCGAGGCGACAAGCCTCTCGGAGCGGACGCTAGACAGCGTCGCCCGAGGCGGTCTTCTCGCGGCCGAAATACGACACGGCGAGACTCCCGAGGCCGATACTAGGCGACGCCGCTCGGGAAGCCTTATCGCAACCGCGAATACGACACGCGTCTTAATAAGGGCGCCCCGAACCGGTAATTAGTACTTCGATTACTGTGACAGGCAGCTGTGCACACTTCAAAGTAAGTAGTCAAGTCAGTCGGTGGTGTGGGCGAGCCCATCGGTATAGGGATACGAGGCTTGACGCACTTAGTAGAATAAGTGATTTTTGCGAAACATCTGCTTGAGAGAAGAAACCTCCGAACGTGAGGACGTGCCTTCCGCAAGCATCGATCAGTAGCTCTCGTCACTCAGTAGAGTGGCAAGAGCGATTCGAGGCCACCCGGCTACCACTTCGGTAAGCCTATACGGGTGCTAGAAGCAAGGGTAGAGCCCGCTATCAC
>NW_017156663.1:0-245 GCF_001652005.2 Ceratina calcarata
CGTTTAGCCTGCGTCATTAGGAAATCTTCTTATGCCCCCAGCGTGATGAATAATGCGCGTTATCAATACTCGTTAAAACGAGTATAAATAATTAACTAAATTTAATGGAGTCCAGTTCAGAATTCCTCATTCTTCATTGGAGTCCCAGTTGGAATTTTAAGGACACTCAAGGTTATCATAGATCAGGTTTTCATAGATCAACAAAAACTGTTAATAAAACAGGTAACGATATGAATAAAGTATGC
>NW_017156664.1:0-245 GCF_001652005.2 Ceratina calcarata
AAATGCATGTAACTCATGCAGAACCTTCTTTTTTAATCACGAATCTCTAACAGTACGGAAAGATTACTGTTCCGTTGCTGACGTTTGCACTGATTATCAGTGTTGAAACAAGGATACGTCTTGCTTATACGTGTCCGAGTCTCGGACGTTCCCGTGACCCTTACAACTCGTTTGGTAGCTGGTCGCCGGGTGTATAATCCCGGTAGGGTTCTTCCAGACATAGTCCTGAGTATTTCTGAATCGGG
>NW_017156665.1:0-245 GCF_001652005.2 Ceratina calcarata
ATGCGCGATCGGAAAGGCATCGACTTCGCGCACCTTCGAGATTATTCTCGAACACAGCGCATCTCCGTACTTTCTTTTTTCCTTCGGATGTATACGAAGTAGGAAAGTGTCTTTCAGTGAGTCTTGTAGGATTATCGTTAGAGGTAAATCTTGTATTAAAAGAATGTTGCTGTGTTGATTTTTTATATTTTACAAGTAATTGCTCAGTTAATTTTAAATGAAATTTCGCCGTAGATATAGTTATA
>NW_017156666.1:0-245 GCF_001652005.2 Ceratina calcarata
CGAACCGTCGTGCACGGAGCCTACGCAGCGGTGTCTAAACCGGCTACGTTGAGACACTCGCCTTTAGAAGTCGCAATTCCCGTCCGTACACTCAAGTTCACGTCGGTAACACTATTTTTTTCATATCTTAATTTTAATACTCTTTAAATTCTACACACTTTCATATATTGCTTCATCTATGTGCATTGAAAGTTTAAATAATTAATAAGTACGAGAATGAGCAATATGCAGTCATACTGAAAACA
>NW_017156667.1:0-245 GCF_001652005.2 Ceratina calcarata
TTTCACTTGGACGAAGAAAAAGTTTTTTCAATAAACAATTTTATTAATTAATTAAATATTGACGCCAGCGAAAATTTTTTTATACAGAAGTTGTAGGCACTGACGTCCTCTACAAGAAAGATTCTATGCATTTTTCTTCTAATTTCAATATTTAACGAGTTACGTATGATTAATCGGCATTTTATAGGTCTTGACAAAATCCGACCATTCCACCGTCGAATCAGCGAACTTTTGGCAAAAAATTT
>NW_017156668.1:0-245 GCF_001652005.2 Ceratina calcarata
CTTACGACTTTGCATTTTTCTTTTACAAAATTACCACTTTACTCACGATTAGATTCTCTTCATGTGGACGAGCCGTGAGAAGTGAACTTCCTACGCTTAATTCGAAACATATGAAAACCATAAAAAACGAAAAGGTGCATCCGCGAAACCATTCCTCATTGGCTGATACACTGGAAACTTTCCGGAGATCGCCGAAGGGAAATAAGCATTTGCTCAAGCATTTGCTTCGAATAAGCAAGCCTTCA
>NW_017156669.1:0-245 GCF_001652005.2 Ceratina calcarata
AAGTGTACGAAGTTTGAACAAAATCCGTGATCCCAGACCCTAATAGTCCCCTTGTCAGCTTCTAAACATCCTCTGGTCATCATATCTTTACTCGCACGAATTTTCATCGCGTTCTCTGCTTACAATTCTTATTAGGTAGAAGTCATTGCTTACCCCATATAATTGCTACTATTTATTACTGTCTAAGTACTGGTTCCAAAATTCGTTTTGTCTCAGTACTACTTCCTTTACCTTACATATAAGAC
>NW_017156670.1:0-245 GCF_001652005.2 Ceratina calcarata
GTCTGAATTATTAAATTTAATGAAAGAATAATAAAAGATGACAGGGAGAGAAGTATAATTGGTACGTGAGCTTCTCCGTGAAGGTATTCTGTGTTTTGAAGGAGTAGACTTTTTCAGAATTTTCAAGTTCAAATATTGAAATTCTTCAGAGGTAGAACGATGTAGCGAAATGAACTTCATTAAAAGTATTTCAATTACATACGAGTCCACTGCTAAAAGCTTAGCGGGTAATGAGTAGACTGCGT
>NW_017156671.1:0-245 GCF_001652005.2 Ceratina calcarata
CCCTTATACCTGAGGCGGCACACCGGATTAGAAGGGTAATAATGCGGAAAAGGCACGACGCGAAAATAAGACAAAAACGGAAAAAACAAAGAAATAATACGACCAACGGAAAACGACCCGCGAGCAAACGCGAAAAACCCTAATTAACAAAATATAAAGGAAAATCAAATCACGAACGCACTAAAATCAGTGATACAATAACAAAACACATTAAACGATAAAACGAACAGACAAAACAAACGAAC
>NW_017156672.1:0-245 GCF_001652005.2 Ceratina calcarata
ACAGGGCTAAAGGTGGCTATTTATTGATTTTCTCAAAGCTAGACAGACCATAGGGGCTTGCTCAAGATGTTAACGTTCATTGACGGTCCTGAACTACTTCACAACGCCATACCGGCGCGGTTGTCAAATCTTGTCGTATGCTTCAATGTGCTGATCACGCGGGAGCGTAAGGCCGTGACGCCGCTTTAGTAGCCACAGGGCAACTAAGTTAGTTTGTCTATCTTATAATTATAAGATATAATATA
>NW_017156673.1:0-1321 GCF_001652005.2 Ceratina calcarata
GAGGACTTTTATTATTGTCTTTTGACTATTCTTAAATTGAATTTGATTGATTTTAAATTTTGTCGAAATTTTCGAATGAATTATTAGTAGTAGATTATTACGTTTATTATATGTATGAGATGTGCATATGTAAACAACAGACACAATTTATACACTTACAATTATACTTTATTATATCAAAATTTTGGTACAACTTTGGCATCATAACTGAGATAATTGTTTTAAATTGTACTACTTAGTATTAAAAAGGAACTTGTATCGTTTTAATAAATCTAGCGCACTACGAACATATGTTTTTATGATCCAGTGGTTAAAATCTGATGTGCGGCATAATTCACATCCTAGAAAAGTAATTTACAGAATTTAATATCATGAAATCATAAAATTCACTATTTGAAACACATTAAAATATCTCTTTCATTTTACCTTCATACAAAATGAGTGGATGAAATATTTCCAAAATAGTTGATCTTTGTTCTTGTGCTATCCAAGAAGCACGTTTAATTTCATTTAAGTATTTTAGTACTTCATCATTGTAGTTATAGTGCTCCAATGTAATTATCAATCCTACGTCATTATGGACCCTAATATTTACGTAGTCAAAGGCACAGCCAATAAGATAAAGCAATTCATTACTAAAATGAGTAAGCAATGTATATCCAGTTAAAATTAATCCTTGTCCAGGCTTGAGATATTGTAATGCTTCATGGATTTTTATGATCAGCCTGTGACTGTCATAAATATTCGTATATAAAAACGCCAGATGTACATCCTCTGGTTTACATATGGCATCTATTCCATCTATCTTCAGTTCCTTTACAATCCGTTCTGAAGGAAATTGTATTCTGTAAGTCAGATTCATTTGTCCGAGAAGATCGTCGACACCGTTCAGAACTTTCAAAGAAAGTTTATTACAAAATTTAGAACTACGTATTTGGCGAAATACTTTCCCTGTACGAATTCGCAATTCTTCTGGTACTTCAGTGAATTTGTACTGCAAAAGGTAAACGTATCACATTAATTCATATTATCACAGAATTTTCATTGAAAAAACACGTAAGCATTTAAACATAATATAAGAGAATAAAGAGATAGTGTATGGGAATGAGTGTGAGTTGCAAAGGATATGCGACGTGGTTCCGGATAACGGTGTTTCTGCAAAACCAAGGGAGGCGTTGGAAGTTTAAAGCGCGTTTAATCAATAAATAAAGTTCTCGCCTTACAAAAATTTCGTACAAATGAATGAGCTTACTTTAAACATTGAGTTGGATTTTGCACTGAGTTCACAAAATGTCTGTTTGCACTGAGTTGAATTGTCCAC
>NW_017156673.1:3419-4076 GCF_001652005.2 Ceratina calcarata
GTACTGCTTTTTACATTGTTTTAATGTATTCAATACGAAAATAAACTGAAATTGTGAATATATTCACAAAGGAAGGTATAATTATGCTTCAAGAAAACGTTTAAGGTTATATTTCTTTAGAGAATTGCCTCGGTTGACTCCTTGTTCGTTTTAAACTGCAATTATTCCTCACGTTCTTAAAATATTCGAGAATAAATATAATTTATTGCGTACCTTATTCCCATCAAATCACGAGAACGCAACCAGAACTGTAAAAAAAAGAGAACTTTATTGTATGTATTTACAATACGCAATATACATACAAGGACAATAGCTTAGTAACCTTAGCAGCTAAACCGCTAATCGTCCTAACAACAATGATACAGATTATGCATACCATGTAGAAAAAAGTACGGAAAACATAAATCCGTCATGGATGCGTGTTGTTACGACTCAGAACCATGTTAAAACAATCGAAATGTTCGCGCGACGGCGAACGCATAACTAACGATGAAAGAGAGAGAAGATCTGTTTGTCCGTATGTAACCGCACGTGCAACTCATGCACCAGACGCATTTATAATCTCTTAGTGTCTTTACACAATATGTATACCATTTAATACCATGTTCAGAAGACAGAAAATAATACAGGCTTTCTTTTAATACGAATAATCAACAG
>NW_017156674.1:0-245 GCF_001652005.2 Ceratina calcarata
ATGCAAACTCCTTGACATTTTCGATTCCTTAATATATCTACATTACTTATATAAAGAATGTATACTTCTTGTATTTTTTGTATTTTGCATTTTACATCCTGCAATAGCATGCATAAGAAATATACATTAATGTATAATAATATAATACATAAATAATATAAGTACACATAAGTATATAAATAAGGAGTGCGACGGCGAGACCGTAGAGCGGTCGATCGCGAGCATCGAGCAGCTAATCATGAATG
>NW_017156675.1:0-245 GCF_001652005.2 Ceratina calcarata
AACACAGACCGCTCAAAAGTTCGTACCAACTAACCTAGCACTCACGGTAACTGTCTTCAACAGCAAGTAGCTTTTTAAGAGCCATGTACCGTAACCCCGATGATAACCAGTAGATAAGACGATCGTCCTGCCGGATGTTGCTGTAGATGCCATCAACTCAGAGATAGACATACCGCGTATTGCTCAGATCACGTTACGCCCAAGCGCGATGTTCATGCAGCCACTGGGCCTTCAGCCAACTGTGG
>NW_017156676.1:0-245 GCF_001652005.2 Ceratina calcarata
CATATGATTGTAATATATTAAACTATGTTTACATTATTGAACAACATGAAACAATTAGAAGCAAGAAACAAAGTTTCTGAGATACAATTTTATTAAACACATTAGATTAGATTTAAATATGTTACAAATTATTATAAATATATTACAGATTGTTCATTAACTAAAAAAAAGTAGTGACCTTTCTATTGCAAATAAATTTGTATGTACATCAATGCATTTAGACATAAATTAATATGATCGAGATG
>NW_017156677.1:0-245 GCF_001652005.2 Ceratina calcarata
GCGAAAATACTGGCAAATAAAATGAACGAGATATTTCAAAATGAAAATATCAAAGTCACATGCCCAATGAAACAAAGGGAACTTTTATTGATAGGAGTTGACATTTCGTCAACCGAAATTGAAATTAGGAAAGCTCTCACTCCTCTAATTACGAGTCACTGTGATTTAAAGATTGGTGAAATTAAGCCCAACAACAGAGAAACCGCCTCAGTTTGGCTAAAATGCGGAGAATTGGACGCATTTAA
>NW_017156678.1:0-245 GCF_001652005.2 Ceratina calcarata
ATGTTTCGGAGGCTTTCCGCACTCCGCTTCGGTCTTTCGAATTACTCCGAAAAGCGACCGGAACCGTACGCGTTGATTTCTCAACGAACGGTGTTCTGTTGCTACTGCTCACCGCCTCGTTGCACTTTGTAAGAGGGAAGGCCTCTGTAGGACCTCAAGTCTCAGCGCTATGCGGAACCGAATTCTATCGGGATCTATATATATAACGAGACCCGTTGAGTGATGAGCTGCAGGAGAAAGTGCAG
>NW_017156679.1:0-245 GCF_001652005.2 Ceratina calcarata
CGCTTCTAACGGAACAAATCCATTTTTAATTGAGAATGAGAATAATTGTGCTTTGATTTAAATAAAAATAGCTAATGATAGTCGTTTAATATCTTGAAATCTCTAAAATAATTAGACAATTTTATACATTTGTATGCATTTATAAGAATATTGAATATACCAGACTGTAAAATATGTAAAAATGTGAACACTGTGTCTAATGTATAAAATTATACAGAATACCAAAAGTTGAATCTGTATTGAGA
>NW_017156680.1:0-245 GCF_001652005.2 Ceratina calcarata
ATTGGAGCATTGCTATATCTAGCTGTGAACACAAGACCAGATATCAGCGCAAGTGTGACTATACTTAGTCAATCGAATAAACAGCCCACATCAGTCGATTGGACTGAAGTAAAAAGAGTAGCTCGTTACTTGAAAGGTACGAAAGATTATGAGCTCGTTCTCGAAGGAAATGGACAAGAAGAACTAATCGGCTATGCAGATGCAGATTGGGCAGAAGATCGAAATAACCGTAAATCGAACAGCGG
>NW_017156681.1:0-245 GCF_001652005.2 Ceratina calcarata
TATATATATACATGTATGTATATACATATATATCGTTCAATACCGTTGTTAGACGATGAAAATCGGAAAATTTAACTACCGTTATATCATACCGTTTCTCTATTTAATTATCAGTTATCAGCGTTATCTTAATGAACGTAACGCTCGTTATCATCTACTTAATTACCTATCGGTTTAATACTTATCGTTTATTCATAATAATACTCATTATTGTTAGTCATTATTATTAATTTGTCTAAAATTAA
>NW_017156682.1:0-245 GCF_001652005.2 Ceratina calcarata
TGCTGTCCTAGTGGACTACTACAAGTGTACGAAGTTTGAACAAAATCCGTGATCCTAGACCCTCATAATCCCCTTATAAGACCAATAGATTGGAGTCCAGGTATTCTGCGCCTGGTGCTTCGGTCTTTTCCTGGTTCCTGATTATTTGAACATGATGCAGTGTCAATTCCGGAAAGATGCTGGATGTGTTCAACCTGATGGATGGATTGACTGTTTGTTCACGCGTCGCCATTATTTTCTTTTGC
>NW_017156683.1:0-245 GCF_001652005.2 Ceratina calcarata
AATATGTTCGTTATTTACGCGTAAGTGAGTTATAATCCGAGAGCAGCAGTGGAATGCAGATTGCAGCGTTGGTGACGGAGAATCTACGCCGGGAGTATCGACTACCAGGTCGATCGCGATCGCGAGGGCGCAACCAACCAAGAGGGACGTCCAGTTCCCGGAAAAGGAACGAGCAGCGTGGTAATATGTCTTTCTACCACTGGCGGTTCAAAGAAAAATCGTACCGGTGTGTTCTCCCTTGTAAC
>NW_017156684.1:0-1868 GCF_001652005.2 Ceratina calcarata
TATACAGATACATATTCTAGCTAGTATCCTTAAGAGAATAAGGTTCAACTCTTTTGATCTGTTGCGTTTTAACTATAGCCTCTACAGGTAATTGACAATTGCCCGTATTAATTTCGGCTGGATTCAAATATCAAACTCATCTGAAGTAAGTATTATTAGATATAAATTCAAGCATTTTATGACTAAATTATGCTGCGAGATCAGCATTTTTATTTAATTGTATGTGAATCTATTAGTTTCTGAATTAACACTAAATGCACTGAAAAATAGTATGGATTAATTTATTGTTTTCTTTTAATACACTTGTGGGAAGTATCAAAGATGATAAATAAGATATATGACATCCAGTTATCATGTTGCATAGTTATGACACTTATGCACGAAATCGATCTTCTTTATTATCTTTTCATGGACTTACAAAGACCACTTCATCTTTTTGCCCGTCTAGACGTAGCTGTACTATGTCTAATAGACATCAGTAGCATTTTTTTAAAAATTTGCTCGACGGGCTACACTTGCGAATATACAATAAGACAGGTGAAATATTTTTAGTTTCATTTGATTAGTTTCGCTCAAAGTGTTTGTCTTTGTTTACTGCAATAGCTAATTCGTAGCTTGACTTATACATATGTTTCAGGCTAGAAAAGCGAGTAGAATTATCCATGCTGCTTTGTCGTTACAAGCAGGCTCCGATTTAAGAGACGAGGTGAAGATTTTGAATTAGTTCTACAATAGTTACACCAGGTTACACCTAACAATTACAAATGTAATGGAAATGTTAATTCGATTTGTTAGCAGATGTTCCAGTTTTGTTTGCAAATATCGCAGACTCAGCAGCGAAAGAGCAGAGAAAATTCTTTGTGGTGGAATTACAAGTTCATTTGTCGAGTTAGCATAATTTTATTTTCGTTCACTCTTTATTCTTTTATGCAGTTTTTTAAAAATTGATTAATATACTTTTTACAGTGCGTGAGTCATGTGGTGTCTTATTTAGTAATTTCGATTCAATTCGTCGAAATGAAAAGAATTTGAATATCATGTGCCCAACATCGAAATGGATTTGATGAATAACAATGTAATTCTCTTTACCGTTTAATAATATCTTGACAAAATAAGTAATTAAAAATCTACTGAATTAAATCATCATTGATTAAAAATAAAAGCTTGTTGAAAATTTATTTGTTTGTATTTAATGTAAGAAAACAGTACCTTCCCTTCCCCGTAAAATAAGTCAAAATAAAGCAAAAATCAAGAATAAAAAATTGCGTACGAGCGTCTATTTTTTTGTTATAAGATATTAACAATTGGCCATGCCGGTGGGGGTACTTAGAGGCAACGTGCGTCTAAAAGTCTAAATACTAATATACTTCATTGCAGCTATCGTTACATTAGGCACGATGCGGACCACTGCCTGCGCGGTAACAGTCTTTTGGCCAGGAGTGGTCATCAAACTACAACGTTCACAATGCAAGGGTAACTGTTAGGAAGTATGTTATCATTTAGAATTTTAAGTGCACGTTGACTCTGAGAACCACAGGCTATAGGTAGGTTTGCCTAGTTTCAGGTGCATTTATCCTTAATCGTTAACAACTAAAAAATAGACCTTCGGATGAAATTTTTTATTATTGACTTTTTACTTATTTTGACTTATAGAATCATTCCTTAATATTTTTCCCACTACTAGCTGAACACCCTGTATACATACTTACCTATTAATTTCAGAAGTGTAGCAACTTACATATTATAATATATTATTAGCAAAATACATGTACTTCAATAGATTATAATTCATCCCGTGTAAGAACATATACTGAGCATAGTAAAGCAGTAATTCATATTAGTTCGTAATTCATACATGAGCTTGCTAC
>NW_017156685.1:0-245 GCF_001652005.2 Ceratina calcarata
CAATTTAAGAAAGAAGAAAGACATTCAAGTTTTAGTGCCCAAAATAATTAAACAAGTAATTTAAAATGGTGGGTCTCCAGAGTCCTACGAGATTCGAAGAATTAATTTGTGATAATAATAATTTTTCTGACAAACAGAATTTCCTTGAACTTGTTCTGGTATAAGATCATCTGCAAAAATTCTTTGTTGCATTCTCTGAATGTCGTTCAACAATTCCTTGTTAACTTGTGCAAACTATATTATCA
>NW_017156686.1:0-245 GCF_001652005.2 Ceratina calcarata
TCTGCATCCTTACATTATTCCTTTATTCATATTTTAATTAATTATTTCGCGAACGCCCTTACTGCGCATAGATCCAATATAATATGGCTAATTGTAATTTAATTTCGTATTTATGTCATAAGCATTCCTACTGGAGTTGCGTTCGTCTTACGTCCGGGAGCGCCTAGCAAGGTGCTCACCAGGAATTTTGCTTAAAGATATGAAACGCTTGACGGAATTAGCGGGAGCGCCTAACAAGATACTCA
>NW_017156687.1:0-245 GCF_001652005.2 Ceratina calcarata
ATATTGAAACTCGTTGGAAGTCTCTCAGAGAAGATCTTACTAGGTTGGCCAACCTTTCAATCCCTCGATGGTTTAATACGCATCAGGACTCCATCATTGAACTTCATGGTTTCTCTGACGCATCAACTCTCGCCATGGCGGCAGTAATTTATATTACTGTTCTTTCACCGTTCACAAAACTCAGTGTGGTCACACTGGTGTGCTCGAAGACTGGAGTCGCACCCCTCAAGAAGCTCACCATCCCG
>NW_017156688.1:0-245 GCF_001652005.2 Ceratina calcarata
AAACCGAAAGAACACAAAAGGAAACAGAACGGCCAAAAACAGACTGGAAAAAGTGAGGTAGGCAAAAATACATAAATAATAGGAAATCTCGCTGGAAACTAAACACACACACTTAATACAAAATGAAACCTTTAACGTAAGCGGATAAAATAAAAGAAACAAAACACAGGAAAATAATAAAGACAAGACTACAACATAACAAATACAAATATGCGTATAATTTTACAGAAACGGAAAAACAAAAA
>NW_017156689.1:0-245 GCF_001652005.2 Ceratina calcarata
CCTGTATAATCTCCAGCTCGTTTGCGCAAACGCATTGATCCCTCATAGGATGAAGTAACATGACGCGAACTATAAAGACCAATGGTGACCATATCGCGCTATGATTGGTTGAAAATACCCAATCAGCATATAACTGTGACTCAGCGCATGATCCAGGTATCCAATACCCTGTCTTGTATGGCTACGTAAGACATGTATTTACTATACTACATAACCTACAAATGTCAACGTAATTTCTAACCTTA
>NW_017156690.1:0-245 GCF_001652005.2 Ceratina calcarata
AAGGTAATCCGCCAACTCCATCTGGCAGGCCAAGCCGATATAGGGGAAACCCTGGAGAGCGGCGCCATCGCAACATGATCAAATGGCCGACATCAACTGTCCCTATCTACTACGGAAACAAGGACCCATGGTTTCTGATACACAAGATGTCGAGAGACAAACTGAGAAAGTCTGTCAACTTGGAAGTTTAACGCTTCAGAACGGGAGTATGACCGGCTCCTGGCAGGAGTCAGCAATGGCTCTCT
>NW_017156691.1:0-245 GCF_001652005.2 Ceratina calcarata
ATCCTCGATACGGAAATAATCGACACGGAATCCTCAACATGGAAAGTCCGATACGAGGAACTCCTCTATACGGAATCGACACGGAATCTTCAACACGGAATCTCCGAAACAGGAATAATCGATCCGAAATCTTTTATCACGGAAACCTCAAAACGGAATGATCGTGTTTTCGAAATTGTCCTTCACCTCAGTCGTCGCGAGGTGGGAATCGCGAGGTATATCTATCTCGCTCGCACACAGGTGAC
>NW_017156692.1:0-245 GCF_001652005.2 Ceratina calcarata
TAAGGGTGTCTGTGATACATGTAATAAAAAAATCTGTGAAAAATGTACTTTAAAATATATATGTACAAATTGTTTTGAATACAGTTTGTTTAAAATAAAATTTTATTGTCTTAAATGACTTCAATTTTGATATTTGAGTCTCTTTTGGGATTCGTTTCAGGCAAAATAGATATACTATACCCAACATCCGGCGATCTAATGTTAAGATGAATCAAGAGATCAAAAGAGAAATAAAGCCTCCAAGT
>NW_017156693.1:0-245 GCF_001652005.2 Ceratina calcarata
CCATGACTTTTTCGAAACGGTCAAATCATTGACTTGAAACCATTGACTGTTTTCTCGTAACATGTTTGTGTAATGTCCACATTGAGCACTGCTACCATAATGAAATATCGCATTAATGACTTTGTACTGTTTACTTTTTATATGTACTTTTGTCCTTGGTACATCATTAATTTTAAGATTATTTATTTTCGTAACTTTGTTTTTATCGTAATAGAATATCAGTAATTGCACAACTAGTAAGTTAG
>NW_017156694.1:0-245 GCF_001652005.2 Ceratina calcarata
CTATTTAATTACATACTAATACTATATACTTAATTTGTAAATAGAAATGAAAACGTGTGTGAGATCAGTGTTCGAGATCAACCTAAGAGCATCTGATGACTAGATACGAAAGGAACGCGACATTTATAATCCATTTCCCTTTCTAATTATTAGACTGCAGTTCAAATTCAAAAATTAAAGAAAGCTAGTATATAAAAAAGATCCTTAAAAAGCAAAACTAGTATATAAATATTATATATAGTGAA
>NW_017156695.1:0-651 GCF_001652005.2 Ceratina calcarata
AAAGATTTTAACTGCTCGGGAAGGAAAGACTATAATACGTGAAGTGCAAAAAAATGCAGGAGTTAGCGCCCCTCAGTTAGCCACAATGTGCAACAACATGTTTAATAATACTGTTTCTGCAGAAACTTGCTGGAGAGTATTAAGATCTGAAAATTTTCATGGTCGAGTAGCAAGGAAGAAGTCCTTCATTAATAAGAGAAACAGAGCCAAGAGATTAGCATTTGCAAAAGAATACGTGAATAAGAGTAATATCTTTTGGCAAAGAATTATTTTCTCGGATGAATCCAAATTTAATATTCTTGGATGTGACTGTGAAGGAAAAGTTTGGAGAAAGCCTAATAAAGAGCTAGAATTACAAAATATACAATCAACTGTGAAGTACGGCGGAGGCTCGGTGATGGTTTGGGCCTGCATAGCAGCATCCGGAGTGGGTAATCTTGTATTTATTGATGGACTTATGAATAAATTTAAATATAAAAGTATTCTTGAGCAAAATCTGCAAGCAAGTGCAGTTAAACTATTCAAGACGATTATTACTTCCAACAGGATCACGACCCGAAGCATACTGCTCAAATAGTTCGTGAATGGATACATGATCACATTCCTCATTTTTTATCTACAACACCTCAGAGTCAAGATGTGAATCCTATA